>NC_133329.1:404060105-404237605 GCF_042186555.1 Aquarana catesbeiana
GAAGGATCAATTTGATATATATATACATATATACACATACAGTATATGAGAGAGAGATAGGAGGGAGAGGGAGAGAGAGAACGTTGCTTGGTGGACATGATATTCTGCACAGGGATACAAGTACAGCTTCAGATATACATTATATATGGTTATTAGTGGCCATAATGTCATCTTTCTAGATCTATATAAACCACAATCTGTTGTCACAAGGATAGACTAATGGTCTACGGAGGGCATGCCTTCCTATGGCTAGTCCAAAATGTGAACTCAGGGGGCCATAAGGTCACGAAGAGTCAAATACGATGAACCTATTAAACCCGTATCAACAGTCTCCAGGGTTGCCCTGAGCAAGACAACTGCAAAACGATTTTCCATTTTCTATTAATTGTACTAAGAACGCCTAAAGCGTCAGGGAGCAACTTGATACCTTTCTAATTACACGCTAAAAAAAAAAAAAAAAAGAGATTGCAGACTGTAAGCCCCGCGTTTCATTTAAACCTGAGATTTGTGTAACACAATAATGGATCAAATGGAGCCAGAGACAGCAATGTTTGCAGCATGGGAGTCAATCAAGGCTCAATGGTGCAGCAGGAGAAAACACACCGACCCGAGTCGTTGCACACGGCAAACAAGAACTAATGAAACAGCTCCACAGAGGATGAGGAGAAATGTATTCTTAGAGAGCAGAATGTCATTTATTTTTTAACGTATAGCTCAAATTATTGATAAAGTTCATCCACCTAGTTCAGGAGCTGCTTTGGGCGATGTATGGTGCCTCCAGGCTATCTGCAGGGAGATGTTGGTGCAGATTGCTTTTCAAATAGTGTTTTGTGAGTATATTAGACATACAGGGGAGAGAAAATAGGATTCCCAGTATGAGTGGTAAGTGCTGGTTGTGGGTATATCTGCCGGTACGGTGCGCCGGAATTCAGAGGCGGTAGAGTTCCTGTCCTTGCCGACATCTAATGAAGGAAATGTTGTCTGGTTACGTTTGCCTCACTAACAATTTCCTGGCAATATTTGTGCAATTTTCTCTGTCTACCACAATTAGTTTAGCAAATCAACCGCTGCGGACGCAGACATGTATTCAATCACGGAATGGCGTGTTATCTGTCTACAGCTGTAAAGATATCCTTTCTGATACTTATCTTGTGACCATTTATTGGGATTGCTTGTGTAGCGCTTCCCCAGTAGGAGCCGCAGTAGATCGATGTGCCCAGGTTCTTTCTCTAATCAGTGCCAGCAGCAGGGGCATTGCTAGGTCTACAAAAGATCTGGGGCTAGAGCCCATAGCAGCGTAGTAAAGAAAGTCATAGGCTTGGGCGGGCATACACATGTATATACAGTAATATACGTGTGGGTGTATATATATCCCCAGAGAGCCCCCCGCTTACATCAGGGTCCCCAGAGAGCCCCCCCTTACATCATCTTACATCAGGGTCCCCAGAGAGCCTCCTCCTTACATCAGAGTCCTCAGAGAGCCCCCCCTTACATCACCTTATATCAGGGTCCCCAGAGAGCCTCCTCCTTACATCAGAGACCTCAGAGAGCCTCCCCCTTCCATGAGGGTACCCAGAGGGCCCCCCCACTTACATCAGGGTTCCCAGAGAGGCCCCCTTACATTAGGGTCCCCAGAGAGCCTCCCCCTTAAATCTGGGTCCCTAGAGAGCCTAGGCCTTAAAATCAGGGTCCCAAGAGAGCCTCTCCCTTACATCAGGGTCCCCAGAGAGCCCCCCCACTTACATAAGGGTCCCCAGAGAGCCTCCCCTCCCCTTGGGGACCCCTGCAGAGACTCGGGGCTATTGGCCTCCGATTCGGGGCTATAGCCCCAAAAGCCACCCCCTAGCAACGCCCCTGGTCAGCAGTGCTGTTGTTAGAAATCACGGGGGCCCCATACAGTCTACCTGACAGGGCCCCCCCGGAAAATCTCAAATTATATTTTCGCTAAAATGCCACAGCCATGGTGCTATGCAAGAAGGCACATGTCTGACACATAATCACACACATGGGTTGGACTTGATGGACTTGTGTCTTTTTTCAACCTCACCTACTATGTAACTATGTGGTCAAGCCCATCTCTGACTTTTACCTATAGGTAAGCCTATGATAAGGCTTACCTATAGGAGGTGTAAATATCTCCTAAACGGGCACTAGGGGATATTTAGTGTACATACAGCCGGTGACATCACTGGCGCATGCGCATTCTGAAAGAACGGCCACCCGGGCCGTTCCTTCAGAGTCCTGTGCGGTGAGCGGCAGCGGCTCCAGCACAAGAGTGGTGTCATTGTGGCTCAGGCCAGTCACGCGGCCGGAGTCCACGAACCCGGAAGGAAGACAGGTGAAGATGGGAGCGCCTGCAGTGGTGAGAGCTCGGCGCTGGAAGGGCTTCGTTTTAAGGTAAGTTTAACACAATGTGTGCCTTTACCTTGCAGGGTACTACAAAAAAAAAGCATCCAGCGCTTTAATACTACTTACATTTTTTATTTTTTTTTAGAATTTTCATTTTTATTTACCTATTGATGACATTTTAAGTGCCCACTTTTATTGGGGGTGGGCAGATGCCCTTTTAGCAAGGGGGGGGGGCTTTGGTAAATTTTTAGGGGTTTAACCACTTCAGCCCCAGAAGGATTTTGCCCCCCTAATGACCAGGCCACTTTTTGCGATACAGCACTGCGTCGCTTTAACTGACAATTGACACTGTTCCCAAACAAAATTGACGTCCTTTTTTTTTACCCACAAATAGAGCTTTCTTTTGGTGGTATTTGATCACCTCTGCGGTTTTTATTTTTTGCGCTATAAACAAAAAAAGAGAGACAATTTAAAAAAAAAAATATATATATGTATTTTTTTTTTACTTTCTGCTATAATACATATCCAAAAAAAAATCTAAAAAAAAAAAAATGTTTTCATCAGTTTAGTGTATTCTACATATTTTTGGTAAAAAAAAAAAAAAAAATCACAATAAGCGTATTTTGATTGGTTTGTGCAAAAGTTATCGCATCTACAAACTACAAGATAGGTTTAGGGATTTTTTTTTTAATTGTTTTTACTAGTAATGGTGGTGATCTGCGATTTTTAGTGGGACTGCGACATTGCGGCGGACAAATCTGACCCCAAATGACACTTTTTGGGGACCAGTGACATCATTACATCGATCAGTGTTATAAAAATGCACTGATCAATGTAAAAATGACACCGTCAGGGAAGGGGCTAACACTAGGGGGTGATCAAGGGGTTAAATGTGTTCCCTGGGTGTGTTCTAACTGTAGGGGGGATGAGCTACCAGGAACATGAAGAGATCACTGTTCCCGATCACTGGGAACAGAAGATCTCTGTCAGAACGGGGAATCGCCTTGTTTACATAGGCAGTTCCCCGTTCTGCCTGTGTACAAGGCGATCGTGGGCCGCTGGAGGACATCAAGTGAGCAGGTCAGCAAGTGGTTAAACAGACCCGTGATGTCTCACATTTGAGACAGAGAAAGGGACTGACAGATTCATCAGTACCTTTTTCTGCAATTAAAGGAACAGGAAGCGCTCAGGTTTCCTGTTCATTCACAAATTGAAGCATAGTAAACACAGTTTACTATGGTGGACGGGAAGGGGGGGTGTGGTGACAGATAAAAGAACTGATCCCCCTGCAGTGCAGCCAGGGGGAGAAAGCCGACAGCTCTGCAGGGGGATCCAGAAGAGTCACAGGACTGTACAGCCGGCCCTCCTGCTTGACAGGTGCCTGGGCCCCCCTTTTGAACTGATGGGACCTGGGCCTGGTACAGGAGGGCCAGCTGTACTGCCTTATTAGAGGCCCTGATTGCAGGCAGCCAGGCACACAGCAGCATCTCATTTACTCAGGCTCAATAAACAGTCTAAGGGGGTCTTTTTGAAGTTTTTCTTGCCAGTTGAACTTTGGAGGGGGGTTCAGGGGGTGATGCAGGATACTCAAAAGTGAATAAAGAGGGGAAAAGATGGGCTTTCAATGATCACCAGCCAGTAACACACCAAAATATAAAAAAGTACTTTTATTACAAAATCATTTAAACGTATCCACAAGGGGGGCGACCCTAAGGTGATATCACCATACAAAGATACATATTGTAGCAGGGTGACCCCGTGCTACTTTTTAAAATGCTGGTTTATGGCAGAGTTTCTGAGAAGTAAGCACACTAATTGTTCAGGTGTGTGCTGCATTCCTACGAGAGCCAGAGATAGAGCTCAGAGCTCCACAATCCCGAAGGGAAGGGAGCCATGAGAGGTGCTGTGTGCACCATGGTGTCCAGGTCGGGGCAGAGGAAGGCCTGAGTCCGAGAGAGAGTCCATGAGGGACAAGAGCAGCCAGGAAGCTGTAAGGAAGAAGAAAAGCTGAGGTGCAGCATCTGTGCAGAAACACTGGGACATGTTTCATGGTCAAGAAGACCAAAAAGGTACTGAAGTTCAGGATGGACCCTAAAGAGGTACTTGAAGCAGTAAAATAGCCACAAGAGAGCCAGGAGGCTAAGACCCCTTACACATGGGTTCCAGCACTTTGGCGCTGGAAATAGCCTCTGCTAAGTGCCTGAAAACCACCTCCTATTCATTCCAATATGACTTTTCACACTGGGGCGGTGCGCTTGTGGGATGTTCCGAAAAGTCCTACAAGCAGCATCTTTGGGGCAGGTTGAGAGCGCTTGTATTTAGCGCTCCCAAAGCACCCTGCCCATTGGAATGAATGGGCGGCACTTTCAAAGTCTCGCAAAACTGGGGTTAAAAAGCGCCCTACTAGCGGCCGAAAAGTGGCACAAAAGCGCAGCTAAAACAGCGCTAAAGCACCGATAAAACAAGCAGTGCTTTAGCGTTAAACGACCAGTGGTTTCAGTGTGAAAGCAGTCTAAATGTTATGTTTTGCAGTGATGGTGAGAACCCCCCTGCGTGAAAAGACATACCTGTGTGAAGTTTTGATGTTCGTTTAAATCAAAGTGGGCAGGAAAGCCCTGAAAACTATATCTGCCATGGAGTAAACTCTCTGTTTTGACACTACCATTAAGCTTAAAAAACCCGACGTGTCACAATATGTATAAAACTTCAAGGGCCATTATCATATCTTCAACTGTTGACGCATTTCGCAGCGACTGACGCTTCTTCAGGACTTCACATTTCTGAGTGACAGATGCCTTGTTATATATAACTTTAATCTACAAATCAAGAACATAAGCATAAATATACTACATAGGTGGATACAAGGGATATTATGTGCATGGTTAATATGTAAGGGTTTGAATATATACATTTTTGCCAATAGAGTTATTGCATTACATTTAATACAAATGTTCTATCCTATTGGTGGAAGAAAACAACTGAACTGGGGAAAAACAAAAAAAAAAGAATATACATAAAAACCTCAACTACTTACAAAACCCAACAGACTTGGAAGGAGAAAAGAAGTGGTCACATGGGCTATGGGGAGGAGGATAGGGCACCATAAACAGGAGGCAACTCATAGAAAGCTCCATAGGATACTCCAAATGAAACAGGTTGCTAACAGAGGACACTTCTATCTTAGCAGCAATAGTAGGAATTGCATGAGTAGTAGTAGAAGCAAGGACAGCTGGATAGTGGATACCATGCAGTAAACTGTAGAGCAGATAATAGGAGCCTGCAGTAGTCCATGTTTCACAGCTGGGGAGCATTAAACTGCAAGGGAAATGCTCTACTCATGGGGTTATAGAATGTCCACAGTCCATGTATGCAGCCCCAAGAAGAGAGTCCAGCATTCAGTCCAGGAGGGCCCTTCAGCAAACAGCCCCCAGAGCTCACAGATCCATTTTGTCTAAGGGGAAGCCCCTCTGCTCTGGCCACCAGTCAATTTACCAGGAACCCATCTACCATCTGGGCATACCTCCCCAGGGATTGGATAGTCCCTACTAAATATTCAGACCAGGTATTTGAATCCTCCCACCCTAATCTTCATAAGTATCTCCCAGAGTCAGGGGAAGGCAATCAAACTCCCAGTCTCAAGCAGACTAAACTAAACAATCCCAGCTCTTGTAGTTATAGCAGAAGCCCAAACTAAATCTAACAGCCTGTATAGGAGGGTACTACACTAGATAATAAGCTGAAGGGGCTTGGCAGTCTTCTTTATCATTAGGTTCAACAAAGAACGTGTTGGTGGAGCTCTGAACCCAAAATCCAACTTTTGGAGGCAGCTTTCTGTCAACTGGTGTGTCCCTAAGGGCCCTCAGAGTAGTCTGAAAGGTATGCAAAGTATGAGATCACTACGGATCTGGTGTGAGTCCAATAAAACTTTATTGTTGAAGACAAGAGGTCAGAAGAAGGACCAACGCCTTTTGGGAGCCTAAAACTCCCCCTTCATCATGGCTAAGACAAAAAAGGAGACCCCCTAAGGTATGGGACTTTAAAAAGTGACTGTAAATGTAAAACTATAAAAAATATAGCTTTATTAAATATTAACAACAATAGTAGTACAAAATATAAGATAAAAATAAGGTCACGTAAATATACAAATCCATACATGGTGGGTAGATATAAATATGTATATATAGAACAACTCTTTACTTGACCCAACGTTTCTGGCTGAATGCCCTTCTTCAGGGGTTTTATTCAAGCATATAGAGTCTTATATCTAAAGAAACATATATTGCAAATATTAGTGTATAATTAGTAAACATATTAATTTATAATAGAAAATGTCTGAACAGTAAAAAAACACATACAAGCAAAGTCACTTACATCATAGAAAACCACCTTAATATCTCACATGACCATAGAAAAAGATAGTAGAAAAAATAATAAGCTGTTGGAAAAGAGGAGGTTTCTCCACAGCCCCACTCCCCGGTGACACCAGCGAGGATCCCAAATATCACCGCCCGATCAGAAAGCCCTCTGGAGTCTAGGTATTTAGACAAGGGAGATTGTATGATTGAAAAATTTGTACGCGCAAAAAACTGTACATAACTAAGTCTCCATTGAATACAATGGGAGAAATGGGAGAACAAAAGGCTACCTACCTATAAAAGACAAGATGAAGGGAACTAAAGGCAACTTTGAAAGTATGATGACAAAATCTGCTATACAGAAGAAAAGGGGGCCAGGTTGTGTCCACCAATCCAAGTAGTAAACCTATATAGCAGGGGCGTTGCTAGGGGGTGGATTTTGGGGCTATAGCCCCGAATCGGAGGCCAATAGCCCCGAGTCTCTGCAGGGGTCCCCAAGGGGAGGGGAGGCTCTCTGGGGACCCTTATGTAAGTGGGGGGGCTCTCTGGGGACCCTGATGTAAGGGAGAGGCTCTCTTGGGACCCTGATTTTAAGGCCTAGGCTCTCTAGGGACCCAGATTTAAGGGGGAGGCTCTCTGGGGACCCTAATGTAAGGGGGCCTCTCTGGGAACCCTGATGTAAGTGGGGGGGTCCTCTGGGTACCCTCATGGAAGGAGGAGGCTCTCTGAGCACTCTGATGTAAGGAGGAGGCTCTCTGGGGACCCTGATATAAGGTGATGTAAGGGGGGGCTCTCTGGGGACCCTGATGTAAGCGGGGGGCTCTCTGGGGATATATATACACCCACACGTATATTACTGTATATACATGTGTATGCCCGCCCAAGCCTATGACTTTCTTAACTACACTGCTATGGGCTCTAGCCCCAGATCTTTTGTAGACCCAGCAACGCCCCTGCTGTATAGATATCAGATAAAGGCATAAGAACTAAATAGTCTCAAAAAATGTAGGTAACTTAGAAAAGGACAGGGCAAATAGGGGAAAATAGCAAAAAATAATTACAAAATACTTGTCATTGACAGTAACCAGGCCGGGCGTATGTGTCTCCAAAAGGAAGCAGAGCTGCAGCAGCTATGATAAACTGCTACGGAAGCAGCTTTTTAACATGTGTAGAGGACACCAGCACAGGCGCACAAGCGCACCGCTGATGTCAACGCAACCATAAGGTGAAAGGAGGGGCTAATCTGTAAGACAGATATATACATATGTGCACAGTTGAAACCAGCGCTATAAGTGAAGACCAGCAAGACATAATTAGCTCCAGGCAAGTATAGAAACTAATAGAAACATTACTCCTCCCACCCCCCTGAAGAAAATCCCTCTAGGAAGGGGCGGTAGCTAATTATGTCATTGAGACCTGGAGCTGTGGTAGCATTCAAATTTTGTATCCAGCGTGATTCACATTGTAGTAAAGTTCTGTTCCAGTCTCCTCCGCGGGGATTGGGATGTACTCTGTCCAGGATAAGAAATCAAATTTTTGGAGTTCTACTTCCATGAACGTCCCTTACATGTCGTCCTAAGGGTAGGTCTGGGCAAGATTTTTTTATAGTGGTGATATGTCTAGATGCTCTCTTATGGAACGGCTGCTTCGTCTTGCCTACAGAGAATAAGCCACATTCACATATAAGCATGTAGACAACGCCTATGGTCTTACAGTTAGCGTAATGGGATGGTTTGAAATTTTGCCCTTTGGTAAGATTATTTTATCTCCAGTGTACATATATTGACATAGGTTGCATCCCCCCACAACAGAATGTACCAAGCCGTTTACATGGGTCCAAGCGGAATTCACCCGTGAATTCACTCTGAGTGAGAATGTCTTCCAGATATCTAGACCTACGGTAGGAAACAGATTGTCTAGAGGGAACAAAAGGGCTGAGAGACGGGTCATTGTTCAAAAGGTGCCAATACTTTGAGATAATCTTGTTTATCTCCTGATTTTGTCTAGTGTATCGAGTAATGATCCGAAAAGTATTGGTTTTATCCTCCCTATTTTTAGGGCTCTTAGGTTTATTAGATAGTAGGTTTTGTCTGGGTTTGGCAATGGCCATTTTGAACGCTTTCTTCAAGCAGGTAGATGAATAACCTTTGAGAAGCAATCTGTCTCTCAGGTCATTAGCCTCCCTGTGAAACACTGACTCCTCTGTGCAATTGTGACGTAGGCGCAAATACTGACTAAATGGGATGGATCTGATCAAAGGCATGGGATGAGCACTGCCAGCATGTAGGATGGTATTGCCGGCTGTATCCTTTCGGTATAGGGAACTGGTGAGTGTGCCATTTTTCTCTTTAGAGATGATGAGATCTAGGAAACCGACTGAGAGAGTACTGTACGTCATCGTAAAATTTAAATTGTAAGAGTTTTTTTTCATGACATTAAGGCAGGAGGTGAGTAGCTCAGATTTGCCTCCCCAGATAATTAAAATCTCATTGATGTATCAATGCCAACTAATAATGTATTGGGTCATATGCAGGAAGGCATCATTGGAAAGAAAAGACTGTTCCCACTCCCCCAGGTACAGATTGGCGCAGGATGGGGCACAACAAGTCCCCATTGCCACACCCTGTACCTGGAGGTAGTGGGAACCATCAAAAGAAAATCTGTTTTACAGATTAGCTCCTCCTAATGGGATTATGTATATAAACCTGTTGTCTTGGTTTTTTTACTTGTATATATACTGTATATATTTTTTTTCCATCATGGTGCCCCTTTGCCTCCTTTATGCTCTCCCTTCCTTTCTTGTTTTCTTACCACCTATGATGTTCTTTGCAATCTGTTGGATGTCTCATATGACACATGTATTTGTTACTATTTTTATTTAATTACTTCTCCTGCCCTGCTCCCCGTTTTCCTCCACCAGGCGCAGGGGGGGGGGGCGCGTTCTGACATAATCTTGTTGGACACGCCCGTCCCTATGCCACTTTATAGTCGGTGCTCATCTAGCGCATTCATCAGGTCTGGGCCCTGCGCACCCTGAGCAGGGGATCTTTCTTTCTGCGCATGCTCAGTTTTCACTCTGTGTTATGGCCTTATTACAGCTGCGCGTAGCCAATGCGCACATGCGTGCGCGATTACGGCCTGTACTTGCGACCTTTCCCCTTATGGTCGCGTTGACATCAGTGGTGCGCTTGTGCGTCTGTGCTGGCGTCCTCTGCACATGTTAAAAAGCTGCTTCCATAGCAGTTTATCATAGCTGCTGCAGCTCTGCTTCCTTTTGGATACACATGCGGCCGGCCTGGTTACTGTCAATGACAGGTATTTTGTAATTATTTTTTGCTATTTTCCCCTATTTACCTTGTCCTTTTCTAAGTTACCTACATTTTTTGAAACTATTTAGTCCTTCTCCCTTTATCTGATATCTATGCAGGTTCACTACTTGGATTGGTGGACCCAACCTGGCCCCCTTTTCTTCTGTATAGTAGATTTTGTCATCATACTTTCAAAGTTGCCTTTAGTTCCTTTCATCTTGTCTTTTATAGGTAGGTAGCCTTTTGTTCTCCCTTTTCTCCCATTGTATTCAATGGAGACTTAGTTATGTACTAAACCATTTATCATTTTCCTTCCACTTCACAATTATGTGCACTTTGTGTTGGTCTATCACATAAAATCCCCGTAAAATACATTTACGTTTTTGGTTGTAACATGACAAGATGTGGAGAATTTCAAGGGGTATGAATACTTTTTCAAGGCACTGTAGGTACGAGAAGAGGACAGGGAGAGCCCACTGTAATATCCCCCAACAGATATGGAAAGGCTACATCTGTATCTCTGAAATGAATTTACAGTTACAAAGTTTCTTTTGGCAAAGAAAAAAGAAAGTAGATAAAAAAATGTTGATATTCACACAGAAATCTAGCAGCTAATTAAAAAGGTGGTTGATGAATGCTATCGTCTCCCTGCATCCGACGTGAAGTATCTACTTGAAGAAGGAGTTTGTTAATTATCAATTTTAATTTGATTTACAAAGAGGTGTTCCGTTTTATGTATCGCAGATTCCTGAGATATCATTTGCATGTGTGCCTGAGGAGGATGACAGCTTTTGTGAATCAAACGGAACGAGCCTCGAAATCATGACATAAATAAAAGGCGAGGCAATTGTTTGATACGGCGGCCCCCCCAGTGTATTCCCCGCCTCCAGGGTCGTCATAATGCCGAGTCTGGCAGTGACCATTAGGAAGGCATCGTCTGTGATCGATAGCGCTGAGCCAGGCCGCAGACAAATTGTGCAATCATAAATAGGTTAGGAAAGTCATGGGTTGGTTTCTTGTTTTTGAATGCGCTGTCTGGGTGTGAAAGTGCATGTACATTCGAATGAGACAAAAAAAAAGTAAATATTATTAGGCTATTTCCTGTGCTAGTCGAATATTTTAATTTGATTTAACCTCTTGCTTACCGGGCACCTAAACCCCCCTCCTGCCCAGAGCAATTTTCATCTTTTAGCGCTGTCACTCTTTGAACGACAATTGCGCGGTCATACAACACTGTACCCAAATGAAAGTTTTATCATTTTTATCCCACAAATAGAGCTTTCTTTTGGTGGTATTTGATCACCTCTGGGTTTTTCATATTTTGTTAAAAAAATTTAAAAAGACCAATTAAAAAAAAAAAAAAAAATACAAAACCGTTTTATATTTTGTTAATAAATTTTGCAAACAGGTATTTTATCTCCTTCATTGATGTACGCTGATGAGGCTACACTGATGGGCACCGATAGGCGGCACTGATGGGCACTGATAGGTGGCATTGGTGGACACTGATAGGTGGCATTTGTGGGCATTGATGGGTGGCACTGGTGGGCAACACTGAAGGGCATTGATAGGTGGCACTGAAGGGCATTGATAGGTGGCACTGAAGGGCATTGATAGGTGGCACTGAAGGGCACTAATAGGTGGCACTGATAGCTGGCACTGATGGGTGGCAGTGATGGGCAGTGATGGGTGGCAGTGATGGGCACTGATTGGCACTGGTAGGTGACACTGATAGGCAGCACTGCTAGGTGGCACTGATGAGGCCCTGATTGGCACCACTGGTGGGCATTGATAGGTGGCACTTGTGGGCACTGATAGGTGGCACTGATGTACTGTGGGTACTGATTGGTGGGCACTGTGGGCACTGATTCATGGCGCTGATTGCTGGCATTGGCAGGTGGTACTGGTGGGCACAGTGGCTCTCCCTCTTCGGGACCGATGTCCCTTCAGAGAAAAAAAAACTTATTACCGATCCTCTGTTTACATCATGTGATCAGCTGTCATTGGCTGATCACGTAGTAAGGGGCCGCAGATCCGCGCTGTAGCTGTCATTCGGCTATAGCGCGGATCTGAACAGGTTAAGCTGAAAAATACCACGTTTGGCCACTAGATGGTGCTAAGCATTATATGAGTTTCCTCATCTACTTAGCACCATCTAGTGACCAAAATGCAGTATTTTCTGTTTTAAAGCTATGAAAAACTTTTAAACAACACAGGAAACAGCCTAATAACATTATTTTTTTTTTTTTACTTCAATTGCACAGAACAAATGCACATGCACTTTTACTGGGTGAAAATACCCAGACATTACTGCCCACTAGGGGCAGTAGCCCCTCCTAAGCACCTGTCAGCCACTGTTATACCGCCCTCTGAGGAGTAATCCACCGTGGATCACTTTCCAGAGAGCGGTTAGCTTACTGCCTGCATAAAAGAATCCTAAGGGTTCCCTAAGACCTGGAAATTATTTTAGGGGTTTCTCTGGGGTACAAATGTTGAGAAAGACTGGAAAAGAAGATGCTGGATATCCCCCAGCCAGAAAATGAGGCGGACTCTATCTGACTTGCTGCAGCTTCTAATGCACATTGTGAGAAGCTCACAGTGTGCGGTGAAATCAGAGGAAGCTGTTTCAGTCCAGGAGAGGAGCCGGTACAACCGCGCAAGACTGAAGACTAGAGGTCAGATTTATGTAGCACACTCTATTGTGCTAGAAGTCTAGTGGTATGTGGGTGTGTTTTGATCTGGGTTGGGAGTGCCTCAGAGCAGAGCTGGGTGACTCACAGGCATCATCACCAAGACCTCCCACTTCTTTCCAGAATATTCTAGTGCAGTGATGGTGACCTTGGCACCCCAGATGTTTTGGAACTACATTTCCCATGATGCTCCACTACAATGCAGAGTGCATGAGCATCATGGGAAATGTAGTTCCAAAACATCTGGGGTGCCAAGGTTCACCATCACTGCTCTAGTGTTGTCTAGAGGGGAAGGAGGAGAGGTGGGGTGGGGCTGTCTGGGGTGTTCTGGGGAGCCCTGACCAATCCCCAACTTGGATTGGCAGGGGGCAGGCCTCCTTAAATACCCAGAGTCAGCCAAGCTGGGGAGGAGTTTTTTTCGAGTGGAAGCTGGAGATGGAGTGCTAGGCTGTAGTGGTCCTTGAGGGAGCTCCCCAGTCTAGGGGGGGGTGTGACCTTGGGCCTAGGCTCAGGTGCGGATGGGACCTTCTAAGAACACGTGGAGGTGTCCTGGACAGGAGGCATGGGAGTAAGGAGAGGACAGCAGGAGAGAGCGCACTGTCGGCCAAGTCTCCAGGGAGGGACAACAGGTTGCAGCCAAGAGGGGTGAGTGACAGTCAGAAAGGACTCGGGATCCACGCCTGAGAGGACTGTGAGAGTGCAGTCTGGGATGGGTGCAGAGCCAGTGGAGTGGACTGTGGTGGCACAGGCAGTGGAGAGAGGCAGCTGCAGTCAGAAGGGCTGGCAGGGCCTGAAGATGTGGTGCTGGGAGCAGTACCCCTGTGGACAGCTAGCACTAGGACTGCCTACATACTTTTCTACACCAAATGGGGCCCACGGTCCCTGCCTGCAAAGGGCATTCACCTTAGGTCTGGCTGAGCCAGTGTCAGGCCTAAAATATAGTGCTAGCTGGTCTGGGAAGCGCCAGAAAGTGATGTTCTGGAGGTGTTGAGGAGAGATAATCTGCAAGCAAGTAATGTGCTGGAGAGAAGAGAGGAGGTCTATATACTAGAGTTGTATATAGTCACTGAGTTGTTCCTAATCATCTGGGTATCTCATAAATTTCGCTTTCCCTATCCAAGTTTGTTCCCCTCAATAAAAATAACAAGAACAAAGTTGAAGGACTGGTTTTCTGCCTGAGGGTGAATGAGAAACGTGTGCCTGGCTGGGAAGGGTGACAGATGGACTACAGCACTCAGCAACCCTCAAGAGTAATGCTACATTTATATGCAACGTTATATGCAACGTTTCAATGCTTCAGGTTCAATCAGGTACAGGGCTTTTTATCTCAGAGAATAGGTACATGTACCCCCCCTTCTGAGTCACCCCTCTATCCACCCCCAAGCACCATTCCTTCATCCCACCCCCCACCCCCAAGCACCATTCCTCCATCCCACCCCCTACCCACCCCCAAGCACCATTTCTCCGTCCCACCCCTACCCACCTCCAAGCACCATTCCTCCATCCCACCCCCTACCCACCCCCAAGCACCATTCCTCCATCCCACCCCCTACCCACCTCCAAGCACCATTCCTCCATCCCACCCCCTACCCACCTCCAAGCACCATTCCTCCATCCCACCCCCTACCCACCTCCAAGCACCATTCCTCCATCCCACCCCCTACACACCCCCAAGCACCATTCCTCCATCCCACCCCCTACCCACCCCAAGCACCATTCCTTCATCCCACCCCCTACCCACCTCCAAGCACCATTCCTCCATCCCACCCCCTACCCACCTCCAAGCACCATTCCTCCATCCCACCCCCTACCCACCTCCAAGCACCATTCCTTCGTCCCACCCCCTACCCACCTCCAAGTATTGCCAGTTTTAGAGAATACAGAACCAAGTATCATTTTGTGGTGATAACGGGAAAAGCAGTAAAATAGATCCCCCAGCAACAATAGACCCCCAGCAGCAATATACCCCTGCCAAAAAAGTACACTCCAGCAACAATAGCCCCCCCCCCAACAACAGTAGACCCCCTAGTAACAAAATACCCCTCAAAACATACTATACCCCCAACAATAATATACACCCCCCCCCACAACTAAATATCCCCAGCAACAATAGACCCCCCCAGAAAAAATAGATCCCCCAGCAACAATATACACCCACAAAAAAATACCCCCCCAGCATCCATAGATCCACCCCAGGCAACAATAGACCCCTGCCAGCAGCAATAGGTCTCCCAGCAGCCAGCAACAATAGACCGTTCTGCAACCAGCAACAATAGACCACTCCCTCAACAGTGGATCCCTCCATGCAACAGTTGCTCCTCAGTAACATAAGACCACCCAGCAGGGCGGCCCCTCCATTAAGGACACACGGGCACCCCCCCTCATCCATGCGTCTGGCCCCAATGCAGGACGCCGGATACATGGATTCCAATGGGTGGGAGGGGGTGTTTTTTTTTAAGCACATGATTAGAGCCTAAGGCTCTAATAGGCTTCAAAATAGGGTGGGCTCGGGGAGCAGAGCCCACCCAGGTGTGTTACAATAGCGAATGAATATTCTCTATTGAAACACTGATTCTCGTCTTGGCTAATCAGGAAGTTGGTCTGAGAACCCATTTCCGGATTGGCCGAAAGGAGAAGCGCTACGATTGGCCGCCGAGGAGGAATGAGGAGACGGGAGCTGCCTTGATGCCCGCAGGGGAAAAGGAAGCCACCTGTGATGCCCACTGCCTGTGATGCCCGACGCCCATGATGCCCTCTGTCTGGGTGAAGCGCTTACAACGCCATAGATGGGGTAAGTGCTCCGGACCCGACCGGACCCCCCCCCCAAAAAAAATTACCATCAGTCGCCACTGCCACCCAGCAACATTAGATACACCCCAGCTACAAAAGTTCCTCCTAGCAATATTATACCCCCATAACTAAATACCCCAGCAACAATAGGACCACCCAGCAGCAATATACCCCCTACAACAAAATACCCTCCAGCAATGATAGATCCCCCCCCTTAGCAACCATAGATATCCCCAGTAAAAAGATACCCCCACACCAAAATATCCCGCAGCAACATTTAGATCTACCTCCGCAACAATAGGCCCCCATCAGCAGCAGTAGATCTCCCAGCAGCCAGCAACTATAGACCACTCCCTGAAAAGTGGATCCCTCAAAGCAACAGTTGATCCCCAGCAAAATAATACCCCCAAGCAACAATAAACCCTTCCCTCAACAGTAGATCCCTCCAAGCAGCAGCCCCCCCCCCCCCACCCCACAGCAACAATAGATCCCTCACCAGCCCTGAATAGGTTAATATGAAAATGTACCTATTCGGAATTAGTATTTTCCCAGATGAGAACAGAAAATGTCCAATGATGACCTGCACATCACATCGACAATGGTCCCTCTTGTATCATGGTATAAAATGGTCCCATTATCTCGGCAAGGTTATACTCTTGTAGACGTCAGTTCTATACATTGCTACAGAATATCTTTTCATCTCTCAGAGTATTTCTTATATTGTCTGTAGAGAGATTAGAGGGGACATTATGCACATTGTATGTATTACCGCCTCGCAGGACAACCAAGGTAATGGGGGCCCTGAAATGGCCGTACATAAGGGCTCTATTAAATCAAGTCTGTATAGTAATTGTACAGATGCCGAGGGATAGGAGAGACTCAACTCACGGACGACACTTGATAGACACGTAAGTGTTACATTGGATGGGGAAGAAAAGACGCAGAGATGGGAATCGATAAGAGAAAAACGCATTCTACGGGAAAAGGTTATACATTGAGGTGTAGAGAAAAGGGGAGATTGGAAAGGCAGAAGATTAGATGAAAAGGAAACATCAAAGCTCGTTACATAAAGTAGAAGAGGAAAGATTACTCAATTTAATGAGATTTTCTCTCCAGGCCAAGAAGAAAAGGAGACGCTTTTAGGGATTTGAATTCTATTTGGCTCTGCTGCATTCACACATTTGGATTAATTAACTATCGCTATTCATTTAATGTGGCTCATTTTTACACTAAAGGACCGGTGACATACTGCTGTTATCATTGAAAAGGTGCAAGGTCACTAAAAAGCAGCCTATCCAATCACTAGAGACCGATGACATCATAGAGAATGCAGCCTATCTAATCACTAGAGACCAGTGACATCACTGAGAATGCAGCCTATACATTCACTAGAGAGCGGTGACATCCATGAGAATGCATCCTATCCATTCATTAGAGACCAATGACATCACTGAGAATGCAGCCTATCCAATCACTAGAGAGCGGTGACATTACTGAGGATGCAGCCTATACATTCACTAGAGACCGATGACATCATCGAGAATGCAGCCTATCCATTCACTAGAGACCGATGACATCATCAAGAATGCAGCCTATCCATTCACTAGAGACCGGTGACATCACTGAGGATGCAGCCTATCCATTCACTAGAGACCGGTGACATCACTGAGGATGCAGCCTATCCATTCACTAGAGACCGGTGACATCACTGAGGAGGCAGCCTATCCATTCACTAGAGACCGGTGACATCACTGAGAATGGAGCCTATCCATTCACTAGAGACCAGTGACATCACTTAGGATGCAGCCTATCCATTCACTAGAGACCGATGACATCACCAAGAATGCAGCCTATCCATTCACTAGAGACCGATGACATCACCATGAATGCAGCCTATCCATTCACTAGAGACCGATGACATCATCGAGAATGCAGCCTATTCATTCACTAGAGACCAGTGACATCACTGAGAATGCAGCCTATCCTTTCACTAGAGACCAGTGACATCACTGGGGATTCAGCCTATCCATTCACCTGAGAGCGGTGATATCACTGAGAATGCAGCCTATTTATTCACTAGATTCCGGTGACATCATCGAGAATGCAGCCTATCCATTCACTAGAGACCGATGACATCATCGAGAATGCAGCCTATCCATTCACTAGAGACCGATGACATCATCGAGAATGCAGCCTATCCATTCACTAGAGACCAATGACATCATCGAGAATGCAGCCTATTCATTCACTAGAGACCAGTGACATCACTGAGAATGCAGCCTATCCTTTCACTAGAGACCAGTGACATCACTGGGGATTCAGCCTATCCATTCACTAGAGACCGGTGACATCACTGAGAATGCAGCCTATCTATTCACTAGAGTCCGGTGACATCATCGAGAATGCAGCCTATCCATTCACTAGAGACCGGTGACATCACTGAGAATGCAGCCTATCTATTCACTAGAGTCCAGTGACATCACTGAGAGTGCAGCCTATCTAATCACTAGAGACTGGTGACATCACTGAGAATGTAGCCTATCTATTCACTAGAGTCCGGTGACATCACTGAGAATGTAGCCTATCCATTCACTAGAGACGGGTGACATCATTGAGAATGCAGCCTATCCATTCATTAGAGAACGGTGACATCACTGAGAATGATGTATTAATGGGTTGTGGGGAGGCGGAAATGGCGGGGCGTAGTCCACACTCTCGATGAGTGCATATAAGAGGTCCTTCGGTGTGTATTAACCCCTGGGGCCCCGGAAGATTACCGCTGTGGGGGGTAGAAGGGAAATCAGAGGACTGAAATCCTCAGCCAGCAGCACAAGGCTCTCTTCTTCTCATTGGTGGTAACATCCCTTGTGCTCATTAACAATAAAGACTTCTGAGGTTTTGAAAGGATGCCTCCAGACGCCGTATACCATGACGGCCCCAATCATGACGTGTAAATGAAGAAGAATCGATCGTCGGTGCTCTGTAATCTGAGGATCAGCCATGTGAGTTCCAAAGTATGATTTGAGACGTGGTTGGCTTTTTGGCGCTCAAGTAAAGCTCTGCATTCATCTTGATAATGTCTTCTAATCCATTCCAGCATTACTCTGCGCTGCGTCCCATAATACTATACACATTTTAAATGATACTTTCTGTTCAATCATTAATTGCTTAGTAAATGGATCATTTATGTCCCATTATTGTCGTGTGTTACCAATCATTTCCATTGAGGCAATTACCGCGCATATTTTCTCTTTCCATCGGCTTTCCACTCATGTGATGCATTTTTTTAACCACTTCAGCGCCGGAAGATTTTACCCCCCTTAATGACCAGGTCATTTTTTGCTATACGGCACTGCGTTACTTTAACTGACAATTGCGCTGTCGTGCGACGCTGTACCCAAAAAAAAAGTATGTCCTTATTTTCCCACAAATAGAGCTTTCTTTTGGTGGTATTTGATCACCTCTCCAGTTTTTATTTTTTGTGCTATAAACAAAAAAAAAAAAAAAATTGCGACAGTTTTGAAACAAAAAAAAAAACAATATTTTTTAGTTTCTCCTATAAAACATTCCCAATATTTAAAAAAAATAAAAGTAAAATTTCTTCCTCATTTTAGGCCAATTTGTATTTGGTAACAAAAAATCCCAGTAAGCGTATATTGATTGGTTTGCACAAAAGTTATAGTGTCTACATAGTATGGGATAGATTTATGGACTTAAAAAAAAAAATCTTTACTGTTTTTACTAGTAGTGGCAGCGATCAGCGATTTTTAGCGGGGCTGCGACATTGCGGCGGACAAATCTGTGACACCTTTTTGGGGACCAGTGACACCAATATTGTGATTAGTGCTAAAAAAAAATGCACTGTCATTGTATAAATTACACTAGCAGGGAAGGAGTTAACACCAGAAGCGATCAAAGGGTTAAATGTGTGCCTAGAGAGTGCTTTCTGACTTGTCAGCCTGAAAATTCGCGCTCCATTCAGTACAATGCAACCCCTCAAATAGAAGCGACTCAAGACGCTCCAACTTAGAAAAAGGTTCCTGTACTACTTGGGGGCAACTTCAGAGCGGCTTGCATTGACTTCTATACAGGAGCCGTTTTGCAAGCCGCGTTGAAGTCGCGCTGTATGGGGCGGCTACAGAGTCGGACGAGAGCTGGGCTACTTTGAAGCCGCCCGTGTGTGAACCGGCACTATGTGCACAACTAAATCTTACAATGTTTGGGGCACCCCAAAGCACCCTCCCCATGTTGAGGGCAAGCGGCCTGGTATGGTTCAGGAGGGGGGAGGTGCTTGCTCGTCACCCCTATTCCTGGCCTGCCAGGCTGCATGCTCGGATAAGGGTCTGGTATGGATTTTGAGGGGGACCCCACGCCATTTTTAAAAAAATTTTGGCGTGGAGTTCCCCTTAAAACCTATACCAGACCCAAAGGGCCTGGTATGGATTTAGGGGGGACCCCACGGCATGTTTTTTCTTAATTCTGTCATAGGGTTCCCCTTAACCACTACAACATCAGGCACTTTCACCCCTTTCCTGCCCATACCAATTTTCAGCTTTCGGCGCTCTCACACTTTGAATGACAGTCATGCAACACTGTACCCAAACAACATTTTTATAATTTTTTTCACACAAATAGAGATTTCTTTTGGTGGTATTTATTCACTACTGGGTTTTTTTTTTTTTGCAATATAAGTAAAAGAACGAGTGAAAATTTTGGAAAAAAAACAAACACTTTTTTTTTAGTTGCTAATAAGCAATTTTTGTTCATAAATTTGGGCCAAAATTTATACTGCTACATATCTTTGTAAAAAATAACCGAAATTTGTGGATATTACTTAGTATGTGTGAAAGTTATAGAGTCTACAAGCTATGGTGCAAATCATAAAAAAATTGATCACACCCGATGTACTGACGGCCTATTTAATTTCTTGAGGCCCTGAAATGCCAGGACAGTACAAATACCCCCCAAATGACCCTTTTTTTGGAAAGTAGAGTCCAGTCCAAGGTATTTAGTAGGAGGCATGGTGAGTTTTGTGAAGTTGTAAAGTTTTCCCACAATTCTTGGAAAAGTGAAGAATTTTTTTTTTTTTTTTTTACACAAAATTGTCATAATAACAAGTTATTTCTCACACACAGCATATGCTTACTTCCAATTACACCCCAAAATATATTCTGCTACTCCTCCTGAGTATGGCGATACCACAAGTATGAGACTTTTTCACAGCCTGGTCACATACAGAGGCCCAACATGCAGGGAGCACCTTCAGGCATTATAGAAGCATAAATTACACATCTGATTTCATTCCTACCTATCACACTTTTGAAGGTCCTGGAGCACCGGGACAATGAAATTTCCCACAAAATGACCCCATTTTGGAAACATAACACCCCAATGTATATTCTATGCGGCATGGGCTGCAGATAGTTAGGGAATTGGTTAAAAAATACCAGTTATCCTGATATGGGATACAATGTTGTATCAACAGTTGTATCAACAACTCCCTTCAACTCCCGAACACTAGTGATACTATCACAAAGAAGGGGGGAGAAACCCCAAGGGAGTTCATGAAGTAGAAAGGGAATAAAGCAATCGCAGTTCTCCTCCCTTCTTTGTGATGGCTGCAGATAGGTACTCGGGTATTATGATGGGCTGCGGGAGGGAGGGAGTTTTCCTGCTGGTGTCATTTTAGAATGGTAGGGAAGTGGTTAAAATCCATACCCGACCCAAAGTGTCCCCCTACGCCATGTTTTTCTCCAAATTTTTTAAATTTACATTTTTTTTTTAAATTTAGCTCTCAGCGGGGGAAGCCTTAACAACCTATTGACCGTGTGCTCAGCGGGCGAACATTCCACTAAGTGCTCGGCCCAAACCGTTCGCCCATCCCTAGTGGTGCCTGAACACACGCGTGTACCCCAGACCCAGAAGTGCCAGGTCACGTACTAGGTATGTGATCCTGTGCAGGAGAGCCGCCTTGCCACCGTATATATACAGTATACAGTAAAACCTTGGATTGCGAGCATGATTTGTCCTGGAAACATGCTTGTAATCCAAAGCACTTTTATATCAAAGCGAATTTATCCATCAGAAATAATGGAAACTCAGATGATTCGTTCCACAACCATTTATTCATAGGTCCTCCAGTTTATAGTCAATATAAAAAGATTCTAGCAATGGTAAAATGTCCATCCACAAATGGAAGCCTCCACAAGGGGATTAGAAGCAAAATCCAGCAGGAGCTCCAGAGTATAAAAGAGAAGAGAGGCGCCTCTAAGTGTAGCAATATGGTTACATTTAAAGGGTAACTCCACTTTGGTTGAGAAAAAAACATTCCCCTCTGGGTGATCTCTGTACATTGCAAGGATTATAACAACCTTTGTTGCAGATTCCTACCTTTTGTTATTCAGAAATCCATGTTTGTTTGTCTGTGCCTCTGTACTGAGTGGGTCTAATGGGAGTGGTTTCATAATTATCAGTCAAGGATCAGTATCATCCTTTTAGACGTGTTCCTATTGAAAGTATCTCTCCAAAAATGAAATTTTTGTTGCTGGGGATGCCTGAAATCTGACTTGTATCTTAGTGCAGACTTCTGGGAAGATTGGCGAGCCAATCACACAAGCAGGAAATTATGTTTCTGGGGGGTGGTCAGTACACACTCTGTGTACAGAATAACTCAAGGTGGCCATATTGCATTTATAGAAAATTACAGATTGAAAAGGAAAGGTCATTTTTAATAACATTCAATTACAATATGACTTGTATCACAATTTTACACATTATATTATTTTTTCTTTAACTGCTAATTTTTTTCCCCACAGTGGATTTACCCTTTAACCACCTCAACACCGGGCATTTACCTCCCTTCCTGCCCAGGCCATTTTTCATATTTCAGCGCTGTCACACTTTGAATGACAATTGCGCGGTCATGCTACACTGTAACCATGTGAAATTGTTATCATTTTCTTCACAAAAATAGAGATTTCTTTTGTTTTTTTTTAATCACTGCTGGGATTTTTATTTTTTCCTAAAAAAAAAAAAAAAAAAAGACCAAAAATTTTGAAAAAAAAAAGTTTTTCTTAGTTTCTGTCAGTAAATTTTGTAAATAAGTAATTTTTCTCCTTCACTAATAGGCGCTAATGAGGCGGCACTGATGGGCACCGATAGGCTGCACTAATGGGCACTGATGAGGCGGCACTTATGGGCACTGATTAGGTGGCACTGATGAGGGGACACGAGTATGCCACACTTATGGGCACTGATGAGCACTGATAGGCGGCACTGATGGGTGGCACTGGTGGGCACTGGGCACAGATAGGCGGCACTGGTGGGGCACAGATAGGCAGCACTGGTGGGCACAGATAGGCAGCCCAGATAGGTAGCACTGGTGGGCACAGATAGGCAGCACGGATGGGCATTGATGGGTGGCATTGATGGGCAGCAGTGATGAGCATTGATGGGCAGCACTGATAGCCAGCACTGACTGGCATTACTGACGGCCACTGATTGCTGGCACTGGTTGGCACTGATTACTGGCACTGGTGGCACTTAATTGTAATCAGGGCACTGATGATCAGTGCCCTGATTACATCCCTAGATGTACTCTGACAGTGTGAGGCGAGGAGCGCCGATTATCGGCATCTCCGTGTTGACATGTGACCGGCTGTGATTGGACAAAGCAGATCACATGGTTAAAGAGCCATGGCCCCGGCTCTTTACACAGATCGGGGTCGCGCCGCGTCCTAGCAACACACGCGAGAGCGGTCTTTCTGGTCATATGTCGTCCACCCACAACGAGAGCCGCACCGCCCCGCCGTCATTTGATGGTGGGCGGGCGGCAAAGTGGTTAATGAAGGTACAACATTTAGCAACTCACATGGTTGGTGAATAAAGACAGGAACATCTAAGTGTGCAGGCATCAGGGGTAAAGCTGTCCACATAGACCATCCCCGGCACCGCCGGCTCTCACCACTGTCAGTCTGCAATCGTGATCGGGAAGACTACCCTGCAGTAGAGCGATCTGAAAGCGAGGCTTGAACCGCTCGTGGAGCGCATCGCGGAAGGGAGGACATTGATGGCGGTGCGGGGGACGGTCTATGTGGACAGCTTTACCCCGGATTACTGCATACTTAGATGAGCCTCTTTTAATCATCAACCATGTGAGTTGCTAAATGTTGTACCTTCATTAAATGTAACCAAAGCGCTACACTTAGAGGCGCCTCTCTTCTCTTTTATACTCCAGTTGTGACATGACGCTACTTGTATATCAAGACATCGCTTGTATATCAAGTCAACATTTATTTAAAAAAATTTGCTTGCCTTGCAAAATGCTCCCAAACTAAGTTCCTCTCAATCCGAGGTTTTCCTGCATACCATTGCCTTTAACTAACTTTGCCTTTTATTGGACTGAATCCAGGCACAGCAAACACAATTAGCAAAGATAAAAGAGTGAAATCACAACATCTTATTAAAATCATTCTTCAGGAGGGAAATCGACTTTTTTCTTTTCTGAATGTACTTACATTAAGGTATCATTAAGTGAAATTAACGGGTGGCAATGTTTCCTCGTTCTTTTTTTTTATTTTTTATTTAACCTCCATAATAAACGTCAGACAGCTGCAGCAGCGATTAATTACAAGGCCAATAATGCCACAGCAGTATTATTCTTTAACAAAATGAGTGCTTAAAAAAAAAACATTTTAACCACTTAAGGACCGGAAGGCTTTACCCCCTTAATGACCAGGCCATTTTTTTTTTTTTTTTGCAATACGGCACTGTGTCGCTTTAACTGACAATCGCGCAGTCGTGCAATGCTGTACCCAAATAAAATGTATGTCCTTTTTTTCCGCACAAATAGAGCTTTCTTTTGGTGGTAGTATTTGATCACCTCTGCGTTTTTTATTTTTTTGCGCTATAAACAAAACAAGAGCGACAATTTTGAAAAAAAAAATTTTCTTTACTTTTTGCTATAAAAAATATTCCAAAAAAAAAAATTTTCTTCATCGCCAGTTTAGACCAATATATATTCTTCGACATATTTTTGGAAAAATAAAAAAGCGTATATTGATTGGTTTGTGCAAAGGTTATAGCGTCTACAAAATAGGGGATAGATTTATGGCATTTTTATTATTAATTTTTTTTTTTTTACTAGTAATGGTGGCGATCTGCAATTTTTAGTGGGACTGCGGCAGACACATCGGACACTTTTGACACATTTTTGGGACCAGTTACATTTATACTGTGGTCAGTGCTATACAAATCCACTGATTACTGTATAAATGACACTGGCAGGGAAGAGTTTAACACTAGGGGGCGATCAAGGGGTTAAATGTCTTCCATGGGAGGTGTTTCTAACTGTGGGGGGGGGGGGGGGGGGGGGCGACGACTGACTGGGAGTACTGAGTAGAGCTGCAGAATCGTTAAAAAATCGTGATCTCAAATTTAACTCCTCTGACAATCGCTTTTGCAGAGTTTGCCTCATATAACAAGTGGAGAGATGTATCTGCTCACTAAGCTGTCAAAAAAAAATCATTGGGCAGTCTGCCAAATTTTTAAAATGAAACATTGTAACTAACTTCCTTGTTAGATCAAAGGGAAACTTCTGTGTGTAAAGAAAAAAATCCAGGCAGTCTGCCAAGTTTTTAAACAACTCTAAATGCAGGAAGTTTAACCACTTAAAGTCTAAATCTTTTTCTGACACTTGTTTCTTAAAGTGGTGTTCCACTGAAAAAAAAAAAAAAAGCATGAATGTTCCTAAAAAAAAAAAAAAAAAAAAAAAAAAAACATTTGGGAAATCTTTTTTTTTTTACTCACCTCTAAATGGCTGTTGCTAGGGGTCCCATGTAGTCTGCCTCCTTCAGTGCCTGGGCTGGTGACATCACTTCCCCTCGGTGCAGGAAGGGCTCCACTCTGCCCCCTCCCTCTTGTCAATCATCTGGGACACGTGACAGGTCCCAGATGACTGAGTGGGCAATCACGGCGCGCAGCGCCGCTCACGCATGCGCAGTGGGTGCCCGGCTGTGAAGCCACAGCAGGCGCCCACAGTTGCAATTCCGGTGCCGCCGAACAGAGGGGGAGACAAGCAGAGCTTCTATCCCCCGCATCGCTGGACCCCGGGACAGGTAAGTGTCCGATTATTAAAAGTCAGCAGCTGCAGTATTTGTAGCTGCTGACTTTTAATTTTGTTTTTAAAATGGGAACTCCTCTTTAAGGTAAAATCAGTATTTTTTGCTAGAAAATTACTTGGAACCCCCAAACATTATATATATTTTAGCAGAGACCCTAGGGAATAAAATAGTAATTGCTGCAATATTTTATGTCACACGGTATTTGCCCAGCGGTCTTTCAAATGCAATTTTTTGGGAAAAAATACACTTCAATGAATAATAAAAAAAAAAAAACGAAACAGTAAAGTTAGCCCAATTTTTTTTTGTTTTAATGTGAAAGATGATGTTACGCCGCGAGAATCGTGAGAGAATCGTGATCTATCTTCTAAGCAAAAAAATCGTAATTCTCATTTTAGCCGGAATCGTGCAGCTCTAGTACCGAGAGATCGCTGTTCCTGATCACTAGAGGTCAGAGTCGGGATCTGTTTGTTTCCATTGACAGATCCCCGTTCTGGATCTCTGTCGAGCGATTGCGGGCGGGCGGGCGGTGGACATCGCACATCAGCTCCCCCTCCGTGCAGTAAAGGGGCTAAACATACAGCTACGGAGATTTGCAGGAGCGAGCCGACCTGCCGCAGTATAATGACAGCCGCTGGTTGGCAAGCGGTTAAAGAGGCAATCCACCCAAACAGGATTTTTTTTCGTTATAGCGGGAACTTGATGAGTTTAGTCTTCTGGCTTCTTGTACGCCTTGGACAACCCCAAAAACGTGACCTCTCTGCCATAATTGATGACTCTGTTCATACACACCTAATGCCCTGTACACACGACCGGTTTTGCCGTCGGACTAAACTCCGAAGGTTTCTCCGACAGAACACCGATGGAATACCATTCAAGCGGCCTTCCCTACACACGGTCAAACTAAAGTCTGACCGTCCAGAACGCGGTGACGTACAACACGTACGATGGGACTAGAAGAAGGACCTTCAATAGCCAGTAGCCAATAGCATACGTTTCTTACTTGCTTCAGAGCATGCGTCGTTTTTGGTCCGTCGGAACAGCCTACAGACGAGTGGTTTTCTCGATAGGAATTGGTTCCGGCGGAAATATTTAGAACATGTTCTATTTCTAGGTCCGTCAGAATTTTCAAAAAAAAAGGTCAGATGAGGCCTACACACGATCGGAATAGACAATGAAAAGACTCTAACTGACTTTTTCTATCGGACATTCCGCTGGTGTGTACGCGGCATTACTCCCCTTGCAGTTTGGGATGTTCACCTTTGTGGATTCCAGGTGCTCCTCTTACTGATCACAGCAGTTGAAGACTCAGGAACTTATAATCAGACATTAAAGCCTCGTGCTCACGATCGGATTTTCGGCAGGGAATTGTGTGATGACAGACTGTTGGCCTAAAATCCGACCGTTAGTACGCTCCATCGGACAATTGTTGTCCAACTTTTCCACCAACAAATGTTGGATGGCAGGCTAATAAAGACAGCGGTCTGTTGTCAGATTTTCGTATCGTGTGTACACAAGTCCGTCACACAAAAGTTCAAAGTACAAACACGCATGCTTAGAATTAATGCTCACCAAACACGATAATTAGCAGAAGGAGCCCAAAGGGTGGCGCTAAAGAGCTGAAATTCCAAGTAGTTAGGGTTGCCACATCATCCCTTCAATCCAAGACACATATTAATTACACATGTTATGTGGCTGATTAAGATGGTAATTAAACTCACTTAGTGTAATTAATATGTGTCCCGGATTAAAGGGATGATGTGTCAACCTTACAAGTAGTACGTCACTACATTCGTGTTTGTAGGCCGACAATTGTGTACCGTTTGTATGCAAGACAAGTTCCTGGCACACGCCCTTCAGCGCCTGCATTATTGGATTTGATTGACAGCAGCGGGAGCCAATGGCTGCGCTGCTCTTAATCTATCCAATCAAGAGCCGGGACCCCGTGGAGAGAGGGACAGTACCTCCCCGCCGAGGAGATGAAGGGGCTCAGGTAAGTAAACCAGGGTGGGGGGTTGGACTGGGGGGCTGGTGACTGCCAGGTGTTTTTTCACCTTAATGCGTAGGATGCATTAAGGTGAAAAAACACGAGGGTTTACAACCCCATTAAGACCCATTTGGTAGACTACGTGTAGCACCCTCTAGTGGGCTACAGTAGGTAATGTTAGGTTTTTGTAGTGTAGGTACTGTAGAAAAGGATCGTTAACCCCCAACTAGACATGTGCAATTCGTTTTGTTCCAAATTCATTTTTTAACAAATTTCGACAAATTACGACACGTAGGGATGCCACTATCATTCGTTTTTCCACTGGAGTTCACCTTATGTTGATTACATCTGAACTCTTGTAAGTGCAATAATTTTATTACAAATAAACGGGATGTGAGCGCCGAGGGTTGGAGAGATCATATCAGGTTTTCTGGGGAGACCCATTTCCCTGTGCTTGGTTAGACCACCTATATATAATCTAGTGGTCACGTACAGCTGGTATGCAGTTTGTACAGTGGAACCTTGGATTACGAACATAATCTGTTCCAGGAGAATGCTTGTAATCCAAAGCACTCACATATCAAAGCGAGTTTCCCCATAAAATGGAAATTAAGATAATTTCTTCCGCATTGACTTCTATTGCATGCAATACCGCATGTGGCCAGAGGTGGGGGGGCGCCGGAGAGCCTCTGAAATACTCGAGGACAGCTCAGCTGAACTCGGAAGGCCTTGAAAAGGCTCAGAAACACTCGGAGATGGAGTATTTCCGAATGTTTATGAGTATTTCCAAGTCTTTCCAAGTATTTCCGAGTGATTCCGAGTATTTCCAAACGGCTCCGAACCATTCCGAGTGTCACCGGCGCCCCCGCAACTCTGGCCAAATGCAGTACTGCGCACCCCATTAGCTTGAATTCTGCTCGTTTTGCGAGACAACACTCGCAAACCGAGTCAGAATTTAAAAAAAAAAAAAAGTTGCTCGTCTTTCAAAACGCTCGTTAACCGCGTTACTCGTAAACCAAGGTTCCATTGTACTTACTTTCACTGGTTGTGAAGCAGGACTCTCTCTGGTTTGAAGGAACATCACCCATTTTTCACTTGCAGTGTTTCTACCACACAGAGCACTGATGATAAGTTCTGTATTTATTATTCAACATATGGACTCTTATATGAGACTTTTTTTTATTTCTGCATGCTACACTTTTTTTATTTGTGTTCATTGATTTATACATTTTTAAGCTGTTTATTCATTCTAGCGCTGCGCTATTTGTATTTATTATTATTAAATTATAGGTATTGGAATTCGGATCCATTCCATTTGTTTAGATGCGGCAATCGTTATTTCGGATAATTTCGTAACTTTGGATAAATTCGTATTCGTTATGTTCACTAACAGCCAAATTTGAAAAGAAAATTCCGATACCTATAATTTATTAGTTAGTTATTATTAGTTAGTTAGTTATTATTTAGAATTTTCAGATTTTCGTTCTTTCAAATTTTCGGATTTTCTTTCTTATTTTCGAATTTTCAAATTTACAAATTTTCAAATTTACGAATTTTCGAATTTATGAATTTACGAATTTACGAATTTTCAAATTTATGAATTTACGAATTTACGAATTTTAAAATTTATGAATTTACGAATTTATGAATTTGTGAATTTTTGAATTTACGAATTGCGATCATAACGAATGACACAAAAAAAACAAAAAACAGAATAGAACGAAAACAAACACATTTTTCGGCAGTGCACATGTTTAACCCCAAACCTCCCAGCCGGGGCAGCACCTAATAACCGCTTCACCTACTGCTCGGCCCTGCCCCGGATCCCTCCTCACAGGCTTTGACTGACAGCAGCAAGAAGCAATGGCCTGTGAATGCAGGAGGAGAGAAGAGAGAAGAACTGTTACCGGGCACAGTACTGGGTTGATCCAGGAGTCAGGTAAGCATTTTCAGGGGGAGGGACAAGTGTTAAAACCTTTTTTACCTTAATGCAAAGAATGCAGTAACAAACGTTTTTTTATTTTGCTAGAAAATTACTTAGAACCCCCAAACATTATATATATATTTATTCTCTAGGGTGTTAAAAAAAAAAAATATATATATATATATATATATATATATATATATATATATATATATATATATATATATATATATATATATATATATATTATAACACCCTAGAGAATAAAATGGCGGTCATTGCAATACTTTCTGTCACACCGCGTATTTGCGCAGCGGTCATACAAGCGCACTGTTTTTGGATAAAATACACTTTTTTAGAAAATAAGACAACAATAAAGCTAGACCCAATTTTTTTTTATATTGTGAAAGATAATTACGCCGAGAAAATTGATACCCAACATGTCACGCTTCAAAATAGCGCCCGCTCGTGGAATGGCGACAAACTTTTACCCTTAAAAATCTCCACAGGCGACGTTTAAAAAATTCTACAGGTTGTATGTTTTGAGTTACAGAGGAGGTCTAGCTCTAGAATTATTGCTCTCACTCTACCGATCGTGGCGATACCTCACATGTGTGGTTTGAACACTGCTTTCATTTAGTCCGCTCATTCGATTCTGCACGCAAGCTCGGCGGGACTGGGCACGTTTAAAAAATACATTTTTTTTCTTATTTATTTTACCTTTTATTTTTTATTTTTACACCATAATTTAAAAAAAAAAATTGTGTCACTTTTATTCCTATTACAAGGAATGTAAACCCTTGTAATAGAAAAAAAAAAGCATGATAGGACCTCTTAAATATGAGATCTGGGGTCAAAAAGACTTCAGACCTCATATTTACAGTAAAATGCAATAATAAAAAAAAAATTAAATGTCATGAAAAAAAAAATGTTGCTTAACCGCCGGCTGTCATAGGATGGCCAGGCGGCGTGGCTCTCGTTCTGGGAGGGCGTCATATGACGGCCTCCCATTTAAACAGGGAATGCGCGCAATTGTGCGTGCGCATCCCTGTTCCTTCGGTGGCGGCGTGTCACGGAGACACTGCTCGCCACCGAGGGGGTGAACAGCCATTGGGCATGGTTGTTTACCATGTGATCAGCCGTGATGAAGTCATGGCCGATCACAGATGGTTCCACCCCACTGTGCACGGCGCATGAGCGCAATCGCGAGCACATTGGTGGTGGCGTGTTCCCGGGAACACTGCTCGTCACCGACGATGGTAAACAGCCATTGGCCAGCTGTTTACCCATGTGATCAGCTGTGATCCTTTCACAGCCAATCACTAAATGTCAACAAACCGCGGTAACGAGATGTTACCGGGTTCTCCTCCTCACACACCGATCAAGTGTGAGAAGGAGATTGCGGTAACATCTCATTACCGCTTACAGTACACACCAACCACACTGACTGCCCCCCCAATAAAGAGGACCTGTCACCACCCATCACAGTACCTGTCACCACCCATCAAAGTACCTGTCACAGTTCATCTGAGTACCTGAGTACCTGTCACAGTCCATCAGAGTACCCGAGTACCTGTCACAGTCCATCAGAGTACCCGAGTACCTGTCACAGTCCATCTGAGTACCCGAGTACCTGTCACAGTCCATCTGAGTACCCGAGTATACCTATCACAGTCCATCAGAGTACCCCAGTACCTGTCACAGTTCATCTGAGTACCCCAGTACCTGAGTACCTGTCACAGTCCATATGAGTACCTGAGTACCTGTCACAGTTCATCTGAGTACCCGAGTACCTGAGTACCTGTCACAGTCCATCTGAGTACCCAAGTACCTGTCACAGTCCATATAAGTACCTGAGTACCTGTCACAGTTCATCTGAGTACCTGAGTACCTGTCACAGTCCATATGAGTACCCAAGTACCTGAGTACCTGTCACAGTCCATATGAGTACCTGTCACCGCCCTTCAGAGTACCCGAATAACAGTCACCAGGCCATCAGAGTACCCAAGTACCTGTCCCCAGGCCATTAGAGTACCCAAGTACCTGTCCCCGGGCCATCAGAGTACCCGAGTATCTGTCTACAGCCCATCAGAGTACCTGAGTACCTATCTGCAGTCCATCAGAGTACCTGAGTACCTATTTGCAGCCCATGCCTCATAGAATATACGTTGGGGTGTTTGCTTTCCAAAATGGGGTCATTTTGTGGGTAATTCCACTGTCCTGGTGCTCAAGGACCTTTAAAAGTGTGATAGGTAGGAATGAAATGAGATGTGTAATTTATGCTCCTAGAACGCCTGAAGGTACTACTTCATTGTTGGGCCTCTGTATATGGCCAGGCTGTGTAAAAGTCTCACACATGTGGTATTGCCATACTCGGGAAGAGTGGCAGAATGTATTTTGGGGTGTAATTTTTGTTATATACATGCTATGTGTTAGAAATATCTTATAAATGGACAACTTTGTGTAAAAAAAAAATGCGTTTTCATTATTTTTTCCCACATTTTCCAAAAACTTCTGGAAAAAAATGAACCACTCAAAAGACTCATTATGCCTCATAGATTATATGTTGGGGTGTTTGCTTTCCAAAATGGGGTCATTTTGTGGGCAATTCCATTGTCCTGGTGCTCCAGGGCCTTCAAAAGTGTAATAGGTGGTTGAGAAATGAGATATGTCATTTACAGAACGCCTGAAGGTGCTACTTCAATGTTGGTCCTTTGTATGTGGCCACTGGCCAGGCTGTGTAAAAGTCTCACACATGTGGTACCGCCACACTCGGAGGAGTATCAGAATGTATTTTGGGGTGTAATTTGTATATGCATATGCTGTGTGTAAGAAATAACCTGATAATGACAATTTTGTAAAAAAAATAAAAAATAAAAACAATCTTCATTTTGCAAAGAATTGTGGGAAAAAATGACAACTTAAAAAACCTCACCATGCTACTTACTTAATACCTTGGAATGTCTACTTTCTAAAAAGGGGTCATTTGGGGAGTATTTGTACTTTCCTGACTTGTTAGTGTCTCAAGAAATGAGATTCACCTGATGTACTGAAGGCCTGATCAGATGTGATCAATTTTCAGAGACTGGCACCATAGTTTGTAGACTGTATAACTTTCACAAAGACCAAATAATATACACTAATTTGGGTTATTTTTACCAAAGATATGTAGCAGTATAAATTTTGGCCAAAATTTATGAAGTAAAATTACTAATTAGCAAAATGTTATGACAGAAACAAAGAAAAAGGCATTTTTTCACAAAATGTACGTATTTTCTTATTTATAGCACAAAAAATAAAAAAAAACACTAGTGATTAAATACCACCAAAAGAAAGCTCTATTTGTGTGAAAAAAAGGACACAAGCTTCATATGGGTACAGTGTTGCATGAGTAATTGTCATTCAAACTGTAAGAGCGCTGAAAGCTGAAAATTGGTCTGGGCAGGAAGGGGGTGTAAGTGCACTGCATTGAGGTGGTTAAAGAGCTATGGGCCGAAGTGATGTTTGAAGTCGCTTTCGCACTGCAATGGTATGGAGACGGGTGGGGCCATCTTCCCCTCACTCGTCTCCATACCAAGCCAGGAAGAGGACCCGATCGCCTCCGCCGCTGCCAACGGCTCTGGTAAGCGGTGGAGGGCACCGGAGGGGGCCCTCTCCTGCTGCCGATAGAAGTGATCTTGCGGCGAATCCTCCTCAGAGACCACTTTTATGTGAAACCGGACCGCCCACTGAAGAAGAGGATACAGGGGTTATGGTAGCTAGCTGCTGCTGCCATAACAAAGATATCCCTCTTCAAAGTGCCAACATATATCGGCGTGAGCCGGTCCAGAAGTGGTTAATAAATAGAGAACTCCATCAATTTGTGTCTTTTATTTCTGATTGGAGTACGGCTTTAAGAAAAAGGGGAGCCAGAGGCAAGTTTTCTCAGGCAATGTTTCATTACTCCTGAAATAGATATAATGGCGGTAAGCAGATGTGCTTTTATTAGTCATTAAGTGGCCAGGTTTTTAAGATATCTAATTAATACTCAACTGATTAATCCATCTCTAAAGCACCACATGCGGGGAAGGAGGTGCACTCTGCAATCTTCTGCAGATATCATAATTATTCTATTTATGAAGATCATTTATTCGCAAGTAATAGAGTTTAAGAATATATGAGAGAAAGATTAATTGAATGACCCCAAAACAGGTTCTGGGTATAAACGTGCATGTAATATTAATGTTCTAAACTAAGCCACAACGAGAAGTATTTTAATTGTGCTAAAAGTTTAAATAACGGCCTCGGCTTACTATAACTTTACATGTTTTAATACCAGTGGTGGCTGATGCTCAAAATTTTTGGGGGAGGCGCAAACAAACTGAAACATTTTGAAAAAACCCCATCAATTTCAGCCTCACTGTGCCCATCGAACGTAGCCACTGTGCCCATCGAACTGAGCCACTGTGCTCATCAATTGCAGCCACTGTGCCATCAATTGCAGCCACTGTGCCATCAAACGCATCCACTGTGCCATTGTCCTTCTCTGAGCTGGCCACTCAGCTATCGGCTAATTGCCAGCTCCCATCTCTCTCCACAGTTACCCAGCTGTTGTTGATTTTTCTCGTCAGTCCTGCCTACTTAAAGCCGTCCAGCTCACTTGATCTCTGCCTTCGCCTTTGTCAACATCACAGAGACTTTTTCCTGCGTTTCTGTTGAAGACTTGCTCAGCTGACGTCCCTTCTGGCTCCTGATTCTGCTTGCTGTACTACTACGTTCATCTCTGGCTCTCTGACATTGGCTTGGCTGACTACACGATCCGGTTACTGAACTCAGGCTTGTTTTGACCTCGCTTACTCTGTTTACCTTTTTATTATTATTATTAAACAATAGTGATTGGTTGATTCCACTTGTGCCCATCATTTGCAGCCACTGTGCCATCAAACGTAGCCACTGTGCCCATCAATTGCAGCCACTTGTGCCCATCAATTGCAGCCACTTGTGCCCATCAATTGCAGCCACTGTGCCATCAAACGTAGCCACTGTGTCCATAAAATGCAGCCACTGTGCCCATCAATTGCAGCCACTGTGCCATCAAACGTAACCACTATGCCCATCAATTGCAGCCACTGTGCCATTAAACGCAGCCACTATGCCCATCAAATGCTGCCATTGTGCCCCATCAAATGCTGCCACTGTGCCCCATCAAATGCTGCCACTATGCCCCGTCAAATGCTGCCACTGTGCCCATCAAATTCTGCCACTGTGCCCTATCAAATGCTATCACTGTGTCCATCAAATGCTGCCACAGTGCTCATCAAATAGTGCCACTGTGCCCATCAAATGCTGCCACTGTGCCCCATCAAATGCTGCCACAGTGCCCATCAAATGCTGCCACAGTGCCCATCAAATGCTGCAACTGTGCCCATCAAACGCTGCCACTGTGCCCCATCAAATGCTGCCACTGTGCCCCATCAAATTCTGCCACTGTAAATTCCTGGATTAGACAGGTATCTGCTCCCCCCTGAAAGGTGCCAAATGTGACAGCGGAGCGGGGGGGGGGGGGAACCGGATCAGTGGAAGTTCCATTTTCGGGTGGAATTCCACTTTAAAGCAACAAGGGCAGAATTTTTAATAGATGGAAAGTTGAAAAAATGGTCCATTTAAGTTCATATTTACTTCTCTATCTTTTAGGTCTTCCTATCACTGACATGAGTACAATTTTTGCATTTGTGGATCTTAATAACCAGAAGGTTTTTTTATTACTTGTCAATAGTTATCTATTTTTTTCTGCTGCTCAGCACAACGATCTTTGAGTTTCTGGATGGTTTCCAACGTTGAAGCAACCATGTGTGTAATTGTGCACTCGGGAGGACACAGAGGGAGTCTGAGTATCTGTAGGACGGGTTAATGGCCGCAGTCCTGTTGGTCGTACCCCAAGTCCCGTTTATTACTTTCTCTTTCTGGCCTTCTGCTTTTCAGGAGGTCGGCAATGGCTCACTAAGTTTATGATGGCTTTGTTTATGTAAACAGGGTCAATAAAGGGAGGCCACGGATCATTAACGTTTCTCATTTGCAAAGATGTGGAGGATGTCACCATAACTCTGAACCTTGGTTTAATTGTCCTTTGCCTCTCCGGCGTGTTACCCTTCACTCCATCATTCCTGACCTAGGCTGCCATCAGTTAGCCGGAAATTAATTTTACTGCAATAACTTTTGTCGAAGATATAAATTAAGTTTTGTGTAGTCATTAAAAAGTAATGGGCAAGGGTACTGCTGAAAAGAGCATTGGTTGGAGGTAAATGAAAAAAAAGCAAAAAAAAGCAACAAAAAGTAATTGTAGAGATACATAGCATATCTCTAGTGTACAAAAGAGTATATAGACACTCTATATCAGGGATATGCAATTAGCGGACCTCCAGCCGTTGCAAAACTACAAGTCCCATCATGCCTATGCCTCTGCCTCTGGGTGTCATGCTTGTGGCTGTTGGAGTCTTGCTATGCCTCATAGGACTTGTAGTTCTTGCAACAGCTGGAGGTCTGCTAATTGCATATTCCTGCTCTATATGGTCAAAAGTATTGGGACGTCTGCCTTTACACGCACATGAACTTTAATGGCCTCCCAGTCTTAGTCCGTAGGGTTCAATATTGAGTTGGCCCACCCTTTGCATCTATAAGAGCTTCTGGGAAGAACTCTTCTGGGAAGGCTGTCCACAAGGTTTAGGAGTGTGTCTATGGGAATGTTTGACCATTCTTCCAGAAGCGCATTTGTGAGGTCAGGCACTGATGTTGGATGAGAAGGCCTGGCTCGCAGTCTCCACTTTAATTCATCCCAAAGGAGTTCTATCGGGTGCAGGCCAGTCAAGTTCCTCCACCCCAAACTCGCTCATCCATGTCTTTTATGGACCTTGCTTTGTGCACTGGTCCAAATCATTAGGTGTGGGGGGGGGGCTGGCTCACAGTCTCCACTCTAATTCATCCCAAAGGTGTTCTATGGGGTTCAGGTCAGGACTCTGTGCGGGCCAGTCAAGTTCCTCCACCCCAAACTTCGTCATCCATGTCTCTATGGACCTTTCTTTGTGCACTGGTCCAAATCATTTGGTGGAGGGGGGATTATGGTGTGGGGTTGCTTTTCAGGGGTTGGGCTTGGCCCCTTAGTTCCAGTGAAGGGAATTCTTAAAGGGGTTGTAAATCCATCCGGTTTCTCGGGGCCGAGTCCTGCTGTCTCTGTCTATGGACGCAGCAACAGGACAAGGGAGCACACTCGCACGGGTGACCCGAAGGAGAGCGCTTCTCCGATGGGTCACTCAATGCGGGGAGGAGCCAGGAGCGCCACAGGGGGACCCTAGAAGAGGAGGATCGGGGCCACTCTGTGCAAAACCAGTATGTAAGTAAGTATGACATTTTTGTTATTTTAAAATAAAAAAAAGGGAACCTTTAGTGTCCCTAAAAGACGTCGGCATACCAAGACATTTTGGACAATTTCATGCTCCCAACTTTGTGGCCACAGTTTGGGGATGGCCCCTTCCTCTTCCAACATGACTGAGCACCGGTGCACAAAGCAAGGTCCATAAAGACATGGATGAGTGAGTTTGGGGTGGATGAACTTGACTGGTCTGCACAGAGTCCTGACTTCAACCCGATAGAACACCTTTGGGATGAATTCGAGCAGAGACTGCGAACCAGGCCTTATGGCAACGGCCGAAGCCGGACATAGTGGGGCATGGCTAGGACGTCACACGTCATAATCTCAGCCTCACTGTGCCCATAATTGCAGCCTCACCGTTCCCATAACGCAGTCTCACCGTGCCCATAATCGCAGCCTCGCTGTGCCTATAATCGCAGCCTCACCGTGCCCATAATGCAGTCTCACTGTGCCCATAATCTCAGATTTACCGTGCCCATAATCGCAGCCTCACCGTACCCATAATGCAGTCTCACCATGCCCATAATCGCAGCCTCGCTGAGCCCATAATGCAGTCTCACCGTGCCCATAATCTCAGACTTACCATGCCCATTATTGCAGCCTCACCGTACCCATAATGCAATCTCACCGTACCCATAATGCAATCTCACCGTACCCATAATGCAATCTCACTGTGCCCATAATCTCAGACTTACTGTGCCCATAATCGCAGCCTCACCGTACCCATAATGCAATCTCACTGTGCCCATATTCTCAGACTTACCGTGCCCATAATCGCAGCCTCACCGTACCCATAATGCAGTCTCACCGTGCCCATAATCGCAGCCTCACCGTACCCATAATGCAGTCTCACCGTGCCCATAATGCAGTCTCACTGTAGTCAATGCCTGTGCCTGGATTACACAGTCTGTGGGCATCTCCCGCTGTGTGTCCCGCCCTCCTCCTAGATCAGCTCATGTGATAGACAGAACACTGCGTCTATAGACAGAACACTGCGTCTATCACACGAGCTGATCTAGGAGGAGGGCGGGACTTTTCTCACAGCGCGGCCAAAATTTTCACGCTCAGCTCCTAGACACACAGCGGGAGGTGCTCCCAGACTGTGTATGACATATAGTGGAGGAGGAGGAGGGAGCGGAGCGCTGCGCTGCAGCCACAGCTTGGCCCAAAGCGGCCCCAGGGCAGGCGGCCTACCGATCAAAAAAAATTTGATCGATCAAAATAATTAACGATTAATCGGGGAATTAATAGTTAATTTCCGCAGCTCTAATTAATATAAATATATATATATATATACACAGTATATAGTATATATTCTTCATATTCTCTGGAATGTAGGGAGAAGCTTTGTTTTATTTTACAATGGGGTAAATTCATACGGCAGTTAAGAACACAAACATAACAACAAAAGCAATTAGTCGGTGCTCTTGCATATTGTATAAGCCGCAGATAATAAGTGTGTATATATATATATAATGACTGTTTTCACATCAGCTGTCAACTACTTACTACTTATGTGTACTATATAAATGAAAGCTGATCATAAACTTTATGATAGTAGCGCTGCTATAATAATTATAGGCACTTGATTTGGATCTGTGCAATTGTTATTATTATTTTATTGTTTTGTATATTATATTTACTTGTTTTAGAGCAAGAGTTTCTCTAACAACACATGAAATTTTAACAATCTATGTAAGTTTGATAAAGAACTTATGCACTTTTGCTTTACTTTCAGTACATCCCTCCTATTTATAATTAAAATTTCCTGGGTGATTAGTATCATTTATTATTTATTTATTATTAGTTTAATAGTTGACTGTTACACCTGCACCCTATCCCATAATTCCCCGTTATTGGTGACAGTAGCCCCTGGATGTGTATTATAAGTACACTTATTTTTTTGTATTTATTTTTTTTTTTTTTGCCCTCTCTCCTCTGCACCGTGCCAATTTATTTCCTTTTACACATAGAGGGAAAACCGTGACCCATAACTATACATAATAAAAAGAAATGTCGGGCATAACCAAGTTACGCATTTAAATACAGTCATAATACAGAGGCTGATTTGTCATATTACCGCCTATTTTATTCTTTTTTCCTCTTACAGAACTCGAAAGCAAATGAGGTTGTATTTATCAGCCGCCGCCGAGCAAAAATATTGCGGGGAGCCATTGTGGGGTGGTTAGCGGTGCCGCCAGGACTGAGGATTTGCAATGGAAACGTATTCATAAAACGCGTTTTTTTATTCCACGGTGGAGGTCTGCTTGTCTTTGAAGATAACAGCTGGCCTTCCAGAGGGACGAAAAAATGAATTTTAATGAAAACTTTACCGTATGAAGAATGCATTTAAAGGGCCCACGAAGCATAAATTATTAATCCAGCTCTGTAAATGAGTTTTAACAATATTCACTGAATAAATACGAAGGTTTAGAGTGATATTTAGCCATTTTAACATGTTAGTGTCTATTAGGGCACGTTCACAGTGTTATAATGTAGTATAGAAAACAGTGGCGATGCACCGACCGGTCTTTTTTTAATATTTTATTGAAATGTCACAGGGGGACAGGTTATTACGTTTTATTGGCCAACTCGTGATGCAAGGCGGGGAGTTGGGTTGCACTGTGCTTCGCTGAAAAACGGTTTGCACGCTATACTTTTTTTTTTTTTTTTTTTTTTTAATTTTTACTAGATTTGAGGAATGAGCAATACATGGCTCAACAGAGAGAGGGTTAACGAAGGGTTTTACATATATACTCCAGCAGTTCAGAGCAACATATCAGAGAAAACAATGATACATCAAGTTGCAACATCAATAGAAAGGAAAGAAGCGCGGAGACATGGATGGCAAACTCTCAAGGGGGTCATCTCTGGCCATGGGGATGGGAGGATCCCATTGGACCCCGAAAACCTCACCCATAACGACAGCTTATGCAAGATATATATAACGAAAATGGTGAATACTGCAACGCTAACCAATAAACACAAATATATAAGAGAAAAAAAATATGGTGAATTAAAATGATAATAACATAAATAAGAAATGTACAGTAAATGCACAAAGCTCTATAAATGTGTAACCAGACACCAGCGAGCCCTAGGAAATGTGAAAATTTGCGAAAAAGTATATGGTTATAGTGCAACAAAAGCTGGTCTTCTAGTGAAGAATAGTGAAGGATCCAACACTGTCTGATAAGGAGGACATCAAAGATATTGCATCATCAACAAAAGAGAAGTGCGTGTGTCCCTTACCGGAACTGGTGGACTCCAATGTCAACGACGTGGAGTCATACAGGCATGGTGCCACAAATGGCCAAAGTGTGGAGCTCAACAGGGTCCAGAACCTCCAAGGTGGAATCCAGAGAAGAGACGGGAAACCTCCAAACGGACCTCCAATCTGGGTACATCAAACTGGATCTGGATGGTAGCATCAACAGGACTCCGGAGCCACTCTCAGCAGGGTAGTATGTGGAGAAAGGAAAAAGCTTCCACATGGTGTAGATCAAAAAAGGTATTATTTTATTTCTAAAAAAGCATACAAATATAAAAGTGATCACGAGAATAAAAGCTGGGCAATGTGAAGAGCGATAAGCCATAAAAACCTTATATATAACAATACCTTTTTCAGTGCATTGGAGTGGTGTGAACTAACCAGGTAGGAGACGAGGCATTAGGTCTGGTCTTGTCTTGCGGTGACATTGCTGGAATAGCTGCCAGATGCAGTCCTACCACACCTGGTATGGCGGGGTCCTAGACTTGAACTCCGGAAAAAAAAATATTGTCTAAACCCATTCATCATGTGTATTTTACTTCAATCTTGGTGTGTTTGGTGTATTTCTTCTACATCTCTTCCGCATCTTTCAGAAGCGCATTTGTGAGGTCAGGCACTGATGTTGGAATGAGAAGGCCTGACTTGCAGCCTGCACTCTAATTCATCCCAAATATGTTCTATCGGGTTGAGGTCAGGCCAGTCAAGTTCCTCCACCCCAAACTCGCTCATCCATGTCTTTATGGAACTTTGTGCACTGGTCCAAATCATTATGTGGAGGGGGGATTATGGTGCGGGGTTGGTTTTCAGGGGTTGGGCTTAGCCCCTTAGTTCCAGTGAAAGGAACTCTTAAGGCATCAGCATACCAAGACATTTTGGAAAATTTCATGCTTTGTGGTAACAGTTTGCCGATGGCCCCTTCCAGTGGTGGCTGGTGGCTTTTTTTGAGGGGTGGCAAACAACCACCCATCCCCTCCCGAGCGGCATGCAATCCCCCGCGCTGCTTGCCGGTCTGCCCGGCATTTACCCCATCATGGCGGGTGGCGGGTAGTGTGGTGCAGCGGCTCGGCTCCGAGTCCTCTCCTCCATGGCAGCTTCCAGTTCCTCCCCTCTTCCTCCTAGGCATCCAATAGGATCGCCTGCTTTTTCAGCCAATCAGGTGACTGGTGTCAAAACCTGCTTCCTGATTGGCCGTGAGGAGGATCAGTGTTACAACAGCGAATATTGAATCGCTGTTGTAACACACCTGCGTGGGCTTGGAGCACACTCTCTGCGACCAAGCCCACCCTATATTGAAGCTTGTGGACGGTCTTACCAGAAGAGTTGAAGCTGTTTTAGCTACAAAGGATGGGCCAACTCAATATTGAACCCTACGGACTAAGACTGGGATGTCATTAAAGTGAATGAGCGTGTAAAGGCAAGCGTTCCAATACTTTAACTTCCTGACACTCATTATAACTGAAGAAGTTGCTTGGTGAAGCTATGAAACATTACAGAACAAGTTCAGTTGAATTTAACTAACTTGACTAGCTATTCCATGACCTGGATAAATAAGAACTTTCACAGATCTTGTTATTTGTCTTCCCTACACAGCTTTGTTAATGTTTGGTATTTAAAAGCTTTCAATTCATCTGTTTTAGACCTTGTCAAAAGGTTCCTCTACTACACCAAGGTGAAAATGTCTTTCACTATTGGGGTCGCAATGTTCGATATGAGGATATCTCAGTGCTGCAACTGGGACAGTCTGTCGTAAAGTGCAAATGTGGTTTTGGGAGCATTCGTAGTTTCGTCCCAACTGGGACTGCCAGTCACCGTGATATACATCTGATTCCTGGCTTATATTTCTGCTTTTACAAGAAATGAGTCAAATAGCTAGAGGTGACCTTCTCTGGGGTGAGGCAGCTAACCCACTTTTAGCTCCGTCCTCTGCAGGCCAAGTGTCACCACCTTTCTCATCAATCAGTATAAAGGCGACGTAAATGTTATTTTATGGTTATGTGGTGTATTCTTTTTTTTGAGTATATTTTGAATAACTGTTGGGTTTTTATTGAAGTCTGTGCTCCTCTTGGAGGCATTTCCTCCTACTACCTGGGATGCAGTGGCGGCTGGTGTTTTTTTTGGGGGGGGGGGCGGCAAACAACCACCCCCCTCCCCGGTCGGCTGTCGGGGGGGGTGGGCAGTGGCGGCTGGTGTTTTTTTTTGGGGGGGTGCAAACAACCGTGGTCGGTCTCGTGGTCGGTCGGCACTTACCCTATCTAGGTTGCGGGTAGCGCTCCTACGTGCGATGGGCAGTGGCTTCAATCACGTCTCCTCCTCCTCTGCATCACCGTGGCTTACACCGGACGTCTCCTCCCTCCCCCTAGGTGTCCAATAGGATCATCTGTCCTTTCAGCCAATCGGGTGACATGTCTCAGGACCCGCTTCCTGATTGGCTGGGAGGAGGATCAGTGTGAAAATAGCAAATATTTATTCGCTATTGTCACACAACCGGGTGGACTCAGAGCGCAGAAGAAGGAAAATCCGAAAATTTGAAAGAACAAAAATCCGAAAATTCTAAATAATAACTAACTAACTAATAATAACTAACTATTAAATTATAGGTATTGGAATTTCCTTTCAAATTTGGCCGTTAGTGAACGTAACGAATATGAATTTATTCGAAGTTACGAATTATCCGAAATAACGAATGCTGCATCAAACCAATTGAAACGGAAAAAATTCATAATAAATAATAATAGTAAAAAGTTTTTGTTATTATTGTGATTTATTATTATTAATTCATTGCGTTCCATTCGTTTAGATGCGGCATTCGTTATTTCGGATAATTCGTAACTTCAGATAAATAAGTACTCGTTAGGTTCACTAACAGCCAAATTTGAAAGGAAATTCTAATGCCGCGTACACACGGTCGGACTTTTCGTCTACAAAAGTCCAACGGACGCTGACGGACTAAAGCTGGCTGGTAATCCGATCGTGTGTGGGCTTCTCCGGACTTTCAACGGACTTTTTTAGCCTCAAATCCGACGGACTTTAGATTTGAAGCATGCTTCAAATCTTTACGTCGTAAGTACGACGGACCCCGAAGTCCGCTCGTCTGTATGCTAGTCCGACGGACAAAAAAACGACGCATGCTCATAAGCAAAAACTAAACGGAAGCACTCGGTCTAGTAAAACTAGTGTTCGTATTGTAGGTAGCACATTCATCACGCTGCAAAATCTGTGATCGTTGAATGCAGCGCATTTTATTTCTTCTTTACGAAGGCTCTATAAAGAACGAAGGTGTTTTGCTGTTCATAATCAGAGTTCTCCCAAACTGATTTCTGGATTCTTTTTCTCTTTGATCTCATGAATGATATAGTATGCATTTTAAAAACAATGTTTCCATACTAATAATACTTTTTCCCCTTTTTTTTTTTTAGGTTTGTAAAGTTACCACAAAGAACCCATTATTCTGTTTTTTTTTTTTTATAGTGATTATTTTTTAGTTTTTAGATAAAGTTAACCCAAAGCACCGTTTTTGGTTACGTAAATTTTTGGATTTTCAAGACTTACCACTTGAACATTATTAACATTAGTAATGTATTTTTGGTGTGTTTTTTTTCTAACTCAATGAGATTGTTGTCCCTTGTTAATTTAACATTGTGTGTAAAATCAATGATTTCAAAGAAAAAACATAAAAAGTCTTTTGCTAAACTCAAAAAATGATCCATTTATTCATGGTCAAAATAAAATAAAGAGGAAGTCAACGCTGGAAAAAGTCGGTGTACCAGAAAATTGGGATCTTGCGGAGTCCATATAAGAGGGAGCACAATCTGGTCCAAGAATCCCAGAGATCAACAGCACCAGCAGATGATCTAGATGTCCCCAGACTGTGGTCCTACAACAGCCTGCGTCTTCTGTCAGACCAGACTGAACCCAGGTCATCATTTTCTTCTCTTCCCTGCAGCCTTTCCTCCACGCTGCCCTGCAGCCTTCCCTGTAGCCTTCTTTTGAGGCTGTGGCTCTGGTGTTTCAGTTGTGGCAGGAGGAGGAGGAGGAGGAGGAGGAGGAGGAGGAGGGGGGGCTGCCTCATGTAGTTGGGTGTTTTGTGTTAGCGTGCCCTGCAGCCCCTTATGGATTGTTTCCCCAAACAGGCGCTCACAAATGAGGCGCTGCTCCCTATTCATCTGAAGAAGCCTGCTGGCTAAGTAGCAGCCATAGGATTCTTCCGCTTCGGGGGGGCTCCTTAAAAAACGGGTGGCCTCTTGCATGAGGCGCAGGGATGCGTCCTGTGTGACCATCCCCTTCCTGGCCCTTTTTTTGGGAAGGTGGAGGGGAGGCACTTGGGATTCGGTCAGGCTCCTACTGGGCCCAGCCACCTCACTTGGCCCAGCCACCTCACTTGGCCCAGCCACCTCACTGGGAGCAGCCACCTCACTGGGAGCAGCCACCTCCTGCCTGACACTGGGCCCAGCCTCCTCCAGGATGATGGTGAATCCGGCCTCCTCCAGGCTGTCCATGGGCCTGGTCTCCTCCTGCCTGCCACTTTCCCCACATTCCTCCTGGATGGACTCATCCTGTGTATAAAAAAAGGACAATAGTTTGAGTATATTTTTTTGGGTTCATCAATGACACACAGTTTGCTTCTCATGAATAGCAAATTCAATGTGAATACTTCTCTTTGATAAAAGAGTCTAATCAGACACCCTAATTATTTCAAGCAGGTGCCAAACCTATTTAGCCACTACTGTCAATTGATATGTATACACAATTTTGAGTGCCAAATTATTTTAGACAATTATAACATCCAGTTAACATCATTAATATTAGTACAGTAAATATTTGTTAAAATAATTTACCTGACTCCAGATGGTCATATCTGGTTCATCCAGGATGGAAGACCCAGCTTGCTCCTCATCAGCCTCTGCTGGGGTGGAGGGAAGGGTGGAGGGAAGGGTTGAAAGTGATGGCCTGGCTTCATTCTGGTCATCCAGAAAACGGAGTTGATTGTAGTACCACAGCCTGGGTACATAAACATCATCTGCTGATGCTCCTGATCTCCTTGATTCCTGGATCTTCTTATGCTCCCTCTTATACATGTTCCTCAAGACCCCAATTTTCTTGAGCAATGTCTCCATTGTTGCTTCCGGGATGGTCGCCTGGACAAAGGCCAGAAGTCTCTCCAGCGTTGACTTCCTCACATGCTTAGCATAATACTGAGGGTGTTTCACCTCCCACAAATTCCTCATCTCTCGATATTTGGAAATAAAAGATGTAAGGAACTCTGGATCCTTAAATAGGGGATTCATTATATCTGGAAAAGATGAAGTCACAAGACAAAAAACACTTTTATTATAGGTTTCGGCTAACCCCTCATCATCTTCTCCCTATGTAGGCCTCATCAATCTATCAAGCCATATAGGCCGCTTGCTACAAAGTCATGACCATAAAACCCAAAAAAAATATATTTAAAATTACCTTCGTTTTGTAACGTCCTGGTCCACTATCACCTACGCACAGAACGTACGTACGACACGTGCGCAAGGCCCCTCTTTATACACTACGCATGTGTGAAACTCCGCCTGCGTCGCCCGCCCCTGACGTTCGAAATTAACTCATGTTCTCCGCCCCCTAATTCGACGCACAGAACGTACGTACGACACGTGCGCAAGGCCCCTCTTTATACACTACGCATGTGTGAAACTCCGCCTGCGTCGCCCGCCCCTGACGTTCGAAATTAACTCATGTTCTCCGCCCCCTAATTCGACGCACAGAACGTACGTACGACACGTGCGCAAGGCCCCTCTTTATACACTACGCATGTGTGAAACTCCGCCTGCGTCGCCCGCCCCTGACGTTCGATTTTAACTCATGTTCTCCGCCCATTTTTTGTTACGGCGCGTAGTGGAGTTAAAGAATGGTGGAGACACCTGAAATGTTGACGACCTCAGGTAGTGGAGACAGCCCGGAGGCTGGAACGTCAGCGAAATCTATGAGGCCTAGATTTAAGGCCTCTAATATGAGTTTTAAAGAGATGGTGGAGATGGTGGCCATTCTTCACAAAGACGACTATGATGGCAATTATGGGCCGTACGCACGGCCAAATTTGCGCAAGGCCAAAATAATGGCGAAGGTCGTGGAGACTTTGCAGGCATCTTTTGGGGTCCAGCGCTCCAAAGATCAACTGCGAAAAAGATGGTCTGACCTGAAACTCAGGGAGCCGGATCAATACCGACGTATCCGGAAAGTTCTTAAAAAAAGTAAGTACTTGTCGTGTTTTTCTCTTGTGTTTATTACCTTGTATACTGCTCCATGTGCTTTTCCTTCCTATCCGATTTTTTGTTCATCGTTTTAAACGATCTTTTAATAAACCTCGTTACATATCTATAGATATATATCTATATATACATATATATACATACATATATATATATATACATATATATATACATATATATATACACATATATATACACATATATATATACATATATATACACACATATATATATATATATATACATATATATATAACTATATATATAACTATATATATAACTATATATATAACTATATATATATATATATATATATATATATATATATATATATATATATATATATATATATATATATATATATAACTATAGAGAGAGAGAGATATATATATATATATATATATATATATATATATATATATATTGAGAGATAGATATAGATATAGATATAGAGATATAGAGAGAGAGAGAGAGAGAGAGAGAGAAATATATAGAGAGAGAGAGAAATATAGAGATAGGTAGATAGATAGATATAGAAATGTAAAACATTCTTTTTGAAGATTTGAAGTTATCTTAATTTTTTGGCTTTACATTTAGTTAGATATTTAGAGATTTTGTTCCAGATATAGAGAGAGATCAAAAGATTATTAACTATATTTTGAGATATTGATATCTATCTATCCGATATGTCTTTCTAATTTTAAATATTGAGGTAAAATAGGAACTCTACACAAACCACTTCATTACAAATGTTGGAAAATTACTATGTACTAAAATATCTGTGTGCTAATTAGATTATTAATTTTTTGTTTCACATAGGGGAAAAATCACTCAGCCAACAACCAGAAGACAGTCCACCCCAAGCAAAACATGATTGGGAAATAAGCCCAAGTCCCATTGAGGATGTGGAGGAAGGAGAGGTGGGCGACATGGGCACCCCACCAGGTGAGTGTCTGACACACCAGCTTACGGTAATCTATGCATGGCTGCCTTTTATTTTATGTAATTTTTCTACTCTATTTTAGGTGATCTGGTTGTGCTTGAGTCAAGCAACAGCGCCACCCCCGAGGATGTTCATGAAGTATGCGACATGGGCACCCCACCAGGTCAGTGTTTGAGACACCAGCTTTATGGTAAGGTAAACTTATGTGTGCATATTTCTAAACATATTTTTTTTTTCATTCCACTTTAGGTCCAAGTGACTATTTCACCACAGACAGTGCCCAACGGCTAATTGCTCAAATCATGGCCTGGAATGGGGAGATCGATCAAATGCGGAATCGGCTGGATCGTATGCAGCAGGAAATGAAGGACATGATTGATGTTTTGGGTCGAATCTAAATGCCCTTTTTTAAACCCCAAAACATCAATCATGTCCTTCATTTCCTGTTTTGCTGACCCCATTCTGGGCCTTCTCTTTTTTTTTTTTGGCAGAACATAAATGGCTGTTTAACCTAATGTAAAAAAGGAGGGCTGTTTCTCGTAAATACCTCAAAAATCCACAAAAAAATAAAAATTGATTTTCAAAAAAACACAAAAAAAAAAAAAATAAAAAACTTGATTTTAAAAAACCAAAAAAAATAAAAAACTTGATTTTAAAAAACCGAAAAAATAAAAAAACTTGATTTTAAAAAACCCAAAAAAATAAAAAACTTGATTTTAAAAAACCAAAAAAAAATAAAAAACTTGATTTTAAAAAACCAAAAAAATTAAAAAACTTGATTTTAAAAAACCCAAAAAAATAAAAAACTTGATTTTAAAAAACCAAAAAAAATAAAAAACTTGATTTTAAAAAACCAAAAAAATTAAAAAACTTGATTTTAAAAAACCCAAAAAAATTAATATACAAACTTTATTAAAAAAAAATAATAAAAACAAAAATAACTTGATAAAAAAAAAAAAAAACATAAACAAAAAAATTGCTTTAAAAAAAAAACAAAAAACAAAACTTGATTTTCCCAAAACAAAAAAAAAAGCCTGTTTGTGAAAATCAAAAAGCCAAAAATATTTTTTTGTGGATTAGGTATAAATATTTAGATATAATTATATTTTGCTACATTATTAAGATATCATTCTATTTTTGTCTATGAACATTTTATACTAAATGCAGAACGGAATGCATAACAACCATTAATAAAAACATCTCCTTATAGGAATTAAATAAATGTGTGGTTTGTTATTTCAAGGCTCAGTATCATTTTAGTTATAATTGTAAAAAAGTTGGTTACAGTGGCAATGGAGCTTATTTAGACATTTAAAATTACAATACAGTTGGCACTACAACTGCTCGACCATAACCTAGGAGACAGCCCAAAAGAAAGGCAAGCAATAAATATAATGCAAGATTTCATCAATAATTTTTTTATTGTCAAAAATTATATATCCTGGCCCATTGCAATGGCCCCCCTACCCATAAAATAATTAACATATTGCTGTCTAACTTGACAGGCACTTTGGGGGGCCAAGCCAGTACGGACAGTATCCAGGCCTGTAAGGTTGGCTTCTATTTGTCCGGCCTCAGGCCCAACTGTGCCTATATAATTTGGAGAATGCTTATTTAAAAAGTTGTGCAGAATGCAGCACGATAAAACGATAAAATTAAGTTTGTATTCCGCCAAATTAATGGCTGTTTGAAACAGGCGGAACCGGCTGGCCAGAATTCCAAACGCATTCTCAACCACTCTTCTAGCTCTGGCCAGCCGGTAATTAAAAACCCTCCTCTCCGGGGTGAGGGTTCTTTGGGGGAATGGCCTCATGAGGTGCTTGCTGAGAGCGAAGGCTTCATCGGGAATGAAGACAAAGGGGAGTCCTTCCACGTTATCCTCATCAGGTGGCAATCCCAGGCCACCACTCTGGAGACGCTGGCAGAACTCCGTCTGGGCAAATACTCCTCCATCCGACATCCGGCCATTCTTCCCCACGTCCACATATAAAAAATCATAGTGTGCCGACACCACCGCCATTAAAACAATACTGTGGAACCCCTTATAATTAAAATAATATGACCCCGAATGGGGTGGTGGCACAATGTGGACATGTTTCCCATCTATAGCCCCTCCACAATTGGGAAAGTCCCAACGGCTGGCAAAATGGGATGCCACAGTCTGCCATTCCTGTGGCGTTGAAGGAAACTGGGAAATCAAACAAGAAAACCAAAATCAATTAATTTGGAAGCTAACATTGCAAGAAAATTAGACAATTAAAAACATTATTCCCCAGCATCAGTATAACATTCAATAATTTAATTGTTCTGGAATAACTAATATGGAAAGGCACACTTATCAGATTGCTCACCCCCTCTGATGGAACATTGATTACATTTTAGGGGGTTGTGAAATCCCTAAAAAAAATTACTTTTAGGACACGCAGGAATTTAGGGACTAAAAAGGCTACAAGACTGCAGTTGTCGCACTCTGCAGGTGCAGTTGCTAACCAGCTTACAGTAAATGAGGTAATGTAAAAAGGCATTCATGTTGCAAGGAGTACACAATCACATGCAAGGGCAATTAATGAAAACACTTTGAGGCTTGCATATGATTTGATGATGGAAATCAGCAGAGCTTCTGCTCATTTACTAAAGCACTGGAACAAATGCACTTGTAGAGTGCACATGCATTTTGCAAAGTGCAACATATATTTGCTTTAGACAAATCAACACCACAGAACATTCCAGCTAATTTTAACGAGGGTGGGGGTGGGGGGGTTGTGAAATCTAGATAATTGCTCATTAGCAGCACACTATTTGGAGTGAGTTTAGGTGTGGGGGGGGGGGGGGGTTGTGAAATCTAGATAATTGCTCATTAGCAGCACACTATTTGGAGTGAGTTTAGGTGGGGGGGTTGTGAAATCTAGATAATTGCTCATTAGCAGCACACTATTTGGAGTGAGTTTAGGTGGGGGGGGGGGTGGGGGGGTTGTGAAATCTAGATAATTGCTCATTAGCAGCACACTATTTGGAGTGAGTTTAGGTGGTGGGGGGGTTGTGAAATCTAGATAATTGCTCATTAGCAGCACACTAAATACACTCAAACAAAATACATTCCAAATGAGTAGACTAGGTGGATATGTTCCCATCACTTCATGCTGGGAAGGTTATTGAAGGAAAATATACATGCATGACAAAAAATAACAGTAAAAAATTCCAGCATGTGTGAGGATAAAAAGGGGACATTCACACTATATTGCAATGATGGTAAGTAGTGTTTGAAGCAAGAAATACATCACATTATCAAAGATTACATAAAAGAACATGTGATACTAATAAAAGAAAAATATCTTACCTTAATATAGTCCTTCTGCAGGACCTGTATGATGGCAGAACAGGTCTCTGGGATAATGATCCCCAGAGCCTGGGGGGAGATGCCTGTCGAGAACTTAAGGTCCTGCAGGCTTCTCCCTGTGGCCAAATACCGCAAGGTAGCGACCAGCCTCTGCTCCGGAGTGATGGCTTGCCTCATGCAGGTATCCTGCCTGCTGATATAGGGGGTCAGCAAAGCCAACAAACGGTCAAAAACGGGGTCCGTCATCCGGAGAAAGTTCCTGAAATCCTCAGGATTATTCTCACGGATCTCACGGAGCAAAGGCATGTGACAGAACTGGTCACGCTGAAGCAACCAATTCTTGGTCCATGAACTCCTCCTCGCCCTGTTCATGGACTGGTCTTGGGCTGAAGAATAAACTACAGCACCAAGCACATACAATGCACGAGCTCTACGACGAGTACGTACAGGTAACATGGCTTCAAAACGGTCGGCTGGTCAGAACGCACTAAACAGAACGCACTGAAGAACAGCAAGGCCTGTGAAGAACGACCTGAAAATCAGGAACGAGCGGCCAATAAAACAAAGATTTCTCAATGCCAACTGACCAAACGCACTGAAAAGCAGATACAAACCTCACAAGCACAGACTGAACAACAGTTAAAACGAACTGAAAAATACGAGTCTCAAAAGCGCGAATCGTCTCTCACCAAACTTCTACTAACACGAGATAAACACGAGATTAGCAGAAGGAGCCCAAAGGGTGTCGTACGGGCTATTGAACTTCCGTTTTATAGTCTCGTCGGACTTGGTGTACGTCACCGCGTACTAGGCTGTCGTACTTTTGTGTGGTCGTGTGTGCGCAAGTCCGTTCGTAAGAAAGTCTGCCGCAAGTCCGCCGAAGGTACGTCGGAAGTCTGTCGGACAGGCTGTCGGACTTTTGTAGACGAAAAGTCCGACCGTGTGTACGCGGCATAATACCTATAATTTAATAGTTAGTCATTTTTTCTGATTTTCGGGTTTTCAGATTTTTTGCAAATTTCGAATTTACGAATTTATGGATTTACAAATGTTCAAATATTCGAATTTATGAATATTCGGAAAAATTTGTTAAATGGGTTTTCCTAAATTCGCATGTTTCCGAATTGACAAATTTGTCGAAATTTGTTAAAAAAACAAATTCGTAACGAAAGGAATTGCACATGTCTAAGCAGAACTGGGAGTACTACTGAGTAGGGATGAGCTTCGAGTTCGAGTCGAACTCATGTATGACTCGAACATCGGCTGTTCGCCAGTTCGAACAGCGAACAATTTGGGGTGTTCGCGGCAAATTCGAAAGCCGCAGAATACCCTTTAAAAGTCTATGGGAGAAATCAAAAGTGCTATTTTAAAGGCTTATATGCATGGTATTGTCATAAAAAGTGTTTGGGGACCTGGGTCCTGCCCCAGGGGACATGGATCAATGCAAAAAAAAGTTTTAAAAACGGCCGTTTTTTCAGGAGCAGTGATTTTAATAATGCTTAAAGTGAAACAATAAAAGTGTAATATTCCTTTAAATTTTGTACCTGGGGGGTGTCTATAGTATGCCTGTAAAGGCATACACTTGACATTTCAAAGGAAAAAAAGTCATTTAAAACTACTCGCGGCTATTAATGAATTGCCGATCCGACAATACACAAAAAAGTTCATTGATAAAAATGGCATGGGATACCCCCACAGGGGAACCCTGAACCAAAATTTAAAAAAAAATGGCTTGGGGGATCCCCCTAAATTCCATACCAGGCCCTTCAGGTCTGGTATGGATATTAAGGGGAACCCCAGCCAAATTTTTTTTTTTAAAAATGGCGTGGGGTCCCCCCAAAAATCCATACCAGACCCTTATCCAAGCACGCAACCTGGCAGGCCGCAGGAAAAGAGGGGGGGATGAGAGAGCGCCCCCCCTCCTGAACCATACCAGGCCACATGCCCTCAACATTGGGAGGGTGCTTTGGGGTAGCCCCCCAAAGCACCTTGTCCCCATGTTGATGGGGACATGGGCCTCATCCCCACAACCCTTTCCCGGTGGTTGTGGCGGTCTGCGGGCGGGGGGCTTATCGGAATCTGGAAGGGGACCCCCAGATCCCGCCCCCCCCGTGTGAAATGGTAAGGGGGTACATACCCCTACCATTTCACAAAAAAAGTGTCAAAAATGTTAAAAATGACAAGAGTCAGTTTTTGACAATTCCTTTATTTAAATGCTTCCTCTTTCTTCTATCTTCTATCTTCTTTCTTCTATCTTCTATCTTCCTTCGGTTTCTTCCTCCATCTTCTTCTTCTGGTTCTTCTGGTTCTTCCTCCAGTGTTCTCATCCGGCATCTTCCTCCACGGCGTCTTCTTCCCTTCTTCTCCTCGGGCCGCTGATGGGAGGCTCCCGTTGTGTGACACTTCTCGTCTTCTGACAGTTCTTAAATAATGGAGGGCGGGGCCACCCGGTGACCCCGCCCCCTTCGACGCACGGGGACTTGACGGGGACTTCCCTGTGGCATTCCCCGTGACGTCAGAGAAGAGGAGATGCCAAGACAATGGGTAGTTCTCCTTTTACCATCCAAGCAGGAACATCTGCCAAGTTTGAGAACCGATTACCCAGCTCATCGATCGAACCCTCGGACATTAATTGCATGTATTCTTCCTCCTCAATTCTACCTTATTTCTTTGTGGCTGTATATTGTCTTTATCTCTTTGAAACATCTTTTTTCTGTAAATATTTTATTTGCATCAATTTTGACCTTTTCATTATCAAACCCTTGTTTTGAAAAGTGTTAACCTTGTCTCTAAAGCTCTTAATGCAAGCTATACATCAGGGGTCTCAAACTGGTGGCCCTTCAGTTGTTGCAAAACAACAAGTCCCATCATGCCTCTGCCTGTGGGAGTCACGCTTGTAACTGTCAGCCTTGCAATGCCTCATGGGACTTATAGTTTCGTAACAGCTGGAGGGCTGCCAGTTTGAGACCCCTGCTAAATGAACCTGCCTCTTGAAGAACGCTACTATTGTAGAGTAAGGCCTCTGAGCAGACCTGTTTGTGGTGGCAGTGTGTGTGTTGCAGACGCTTATTCTGAAATCATAATTGGTATTGCTAAATTGATGGCAGTCCTAACCCTTCCTAATCAAAGGTCGGTGGTGCTAGTGAAAGGGTTAATTGCGTAATTAGCCCAGTGACAATCGCTCTGTGGCTGCTGGCACCTAGATTGTGGTCCTGCAAGCTGGAAAATCTTTGTGCTGGGCGCAGCTGAGAGTGGCATTGTTATGGAAGTGACAGCGTGGTGTGAGGTTGGCCTGTCCTTCGTCACGAGTTAGCGAGGAGGGCAGGGATCTGACACCCGCGTTCATCACAGGGGGGTACTAATGTGCAGGGGGTATTATTGAGTTGGGGGTACTACTGGGCTCCTTTAAAACAAATAGAAAATCAACACACAGGGCATTTGCAAAGCTTAATTAAAGCTTCAAAAAAGCATCACAAACACATCAAAAACACAAATAAATAATGCATGTTGAAGCTGTAAGCTCTTTAATGTGTTTTAAAATCAACACAAGTGCAAATGAGCCCTTAAAGCGGAGTTCTGGCTGAAATATAGGGATGAGCCGAACACCCCCCGGTTCGGTTCGCACCAGAACCCGCGAACGGACCGAAAGTTCGCACGAACGTTAGAACCCCATTGACGTCTATGGGACTCGAACGTTCGAAATCAAAAGTGCTCATTTTAAAGGCTAATTTGCATGGTATTGTCCTAAAAAGGGTTTGGGGACCCGGGTCCTACCCCAGGGGACATGTATCAATGCAAAAAAAACTTTTAAAAACGGCCGTTTTTTCGGGAGCAGTGATTTTAATGATGCTTAAAGTAAAAAAAAAAAAGTGAAATATTCCTTTAAATATCGTACCTGGGGGGTGTCTATAGTATGCCTGTAAAGTGACGCGTGTTTCCCATGTTTAGAACAGTCCCTGCACCAAATGTCATTTTTAAAGGAAAAAATCTCATTTAAAACTGCTTGCGGGTTTAATGTCATGTCGGGTCATGGCAATATGGATGAAAATCAGTGAGACAAACGGCATGGGTACCCCCCAGTCCATTACCAGTCCCTTTGGGTCTTGTATGGATATTAAGGGGAACCCCGCACCCAAATTAAAATAAGGAAAGGTGTGGGGCCACCAGGCCCTATATACTCTGAACAGCAGTATACAGGCGGTGCAAACAAGACAGGGACTGTAGGTTTGTTGTTAAGTAGAATCTGTTTGTAATTTTGAACATTTTTAACGTGTTTAGCTCCAGCCAAAAAATCTTTTCTAAGCTTTTTGGAAAACATAGGGAAGGGTTATCACCCCTGTGACATTTGTTTTGCTGTCTTTCCTCCTCTTCAGAAGATTTCACCTCACTTTTTTGTCCCAATGAAAAATGTTTTTTGAAAATTTGGGTTTTTTTGTGGAACAAGGATTGGAAAGCATCAGTGGAAAGGAGAACTTGTTTTCCCATATTAACTCTTACAGGAGAGAATTTCCCTTCCTAGGGGTAGATTTCATCTCACTTCCTGTTGTCTCCTTCCGTTTACAAGTAGGAGTCGTTTGTAAGTTAGATGTTTGAAAGTAGGGTCCTGCCCTATATACTCAGCAGAAATTTGGGCCTTAGGTGTTGCTGTGGCCACAACACTGTAAGCCCTCACAGGGCCCTGCTGTGAAATATTAGATCAAGAATTGTAATTACATGCCCCTGTTGAACAGGAGCTGAAAAATTAGGCCTTAGGCACTGGTGCTGGTGCCACAACACTGCAACCCCTCACAGACACTCTAGTTGGAACGCAGGAACGAGCCCTGCTGCAAATTATTGCTTCAAAAATTGTAATTACACGCCCCTGTTAGACAGGGGCAGAAAAATTGGGCCTTAGGCACTGGTGCTGGTGCCACAACACTGCAACCCCTCACAGACACTCTAGTTGGAACGCAGGAACGAGCCCTGCTGCAAAGTATTGCATCAAAAATTGTAATTACACGCCCCTGTTAGACAGGGGCAGAAAAATTGGGCCCTAGGCACTGGTGCTGGTGCCACAACACTGCAACCCCTCACAGACACTCTAGTTGGAATGCAGGAACGAGCCCTGCTGCAAAGTATTACATCAAAAATTGTAATTACACGCCCCTGTTAAACAGGGGCTGAAAAATTGTGCCTTAGGCACTGGTGGTGGCGCCCAGAACCAAAAATGTTCTTACAAGCTATCAGCGTGATGATTGAGGAGGAAGAGGATAATTACTCAGGGATAGTCACTCAGCATCAGCATAGGCAGTCTTTGAAGGGATCTGAGATTTCAAAAAAAATTATTCGGTTACATCAGCATCAGGTGCTTGGTAGCTGGTGGTGATCCAAGACTCATTCATTTTTATGAAGGTCAGCCGATCGACCGAGTCGGTGGACAGACGCACCCTGTGATCGGTTACCACGCCTCCAGCAGCACTGAATGTGCGTTCCGAAAGAACGCTGGATGCAGGACAGGCCAGTAGCTCAATTGCATACTGTGCAAGCTCTGGCCAGTGATCCATCCTCAAGACCCAGTAACCCAGAGGATTTTCGGTGGGAAAGGTGTCCAAGTCTGATCTTGCCCCTAGGTATTCCTGCACCATGTAAAACAGACGCTGGCGATGGTTGCTGGAACCGATCATACCTTGGGGCTGCGGACCAAAAAATTGTCTGAACGCATCGGTCAGACGGCCACCTTCTCCACCGCTCCTTCTTTGACTGACCGAAGCCTCAGCAACACGTTGTCCAGAAACAGGAGTTTGTAACCTCCCAGTCTCTGGGAACGCGTTGCACAGACCTTTCTGCAAGGCCTCCCGAAGATGTTTCATCCTCTGCTCCCTCTGCGATGGCAAGATAAGGTCCGCAACCTTACCCTTGTAACGTGGATCAAGGAGGGTTGCCAGCCAGTATTGGTCCTTCTCCTTGATACCACGAATACGAGGATCCTTACGCAGGCTTTGCAGGATCAGGGAGGCCATGCAGCGTAGGTTTGCTGAGGCATTCGGTCCGGAGTCCTCTGGGTCACTAAGAACGACATGGTCCGCAGCCACCTCCTCCCAGCCACGTACAAGTCCATGTGTTTCTTGGGACTGATCCCTTAAAGACTGCTGCTGATGCTGAGTGCCAGGCTCCACCTCCATACTGACACAATCTTCCTCCTCCTCCTCTTCCTCCTCGTCCTCTTCCTGTGTGATCGGCGGGCACGCAGGAACACTGTCTGGATAAAGGGGGCCTTGAGAGCTAAGGAAGTCCTCCTCTTCCTGCCTCTGTTCTGCCTCAAGTGCCCTGTCCATTATTCCACGCAGCGTGTGCTCCAACAGGTGGACAAGGGGGACAGTGTCACTGATGCATGCACTGTCACTGCTCACCATCCTCGTGGCCTCCTCGAATGGTGACAGGACAGTGCATGCATCCCTGATCATGGCCCACTGGCGTGGGGAAAAAAAACCAAGCTCCCCTGACCCTGTCCTGGTGCCATAGTCGCACAGGTACTCATTGATGGCCCTCTGCTGCGTGTGCAGCCGCTGCAGCATGGCCAACGTTGAGTTCCACCTGGTGGGCATGTCACAGATTAGGCGGTTCTTGGGCAGGTTAAACTCCTTTTGGAGGTCCGTCAGCCGAGCACTGGCATTATATGACCGGCGGAAATGCACACAGACTTTCCTGGCCTGCCTCAGGACATCCTGTAAGCCCGGGTACCTGCCCAAGAACCGCTGCACCACCAAGTTAAGGACGTGAGCCAAACAGGGCACATGGGTCATTTGTCCCTGTCGGAGGGCAGAGAGGAGGTTGGTGCCATTGTCGCAAACCACCATTCCTGCCTTAAGTTGGCGTGGCGTCAACCACCTCTGAACCTGCCCCTGCAGAGCTGACAGAACCTCTGCCCCAGTGTGGCTCCTGTCCCCCAAGCACACCAGCTCAAGCACCGCATGGCATCTTTTGGCCTGCGTACTTGCGTAGCCCCTTGAACGCCTACGGAGCACCGCTGGTTCCGAGGAAGAGGCCATGGAGGAAGAAGAAGAGGAGGGGGTGGAGGAGAGAGGTGTGTCACAATCAGCATTTTGGAGGCGTGGTGGCGGAACAACCTCCAACACTACTGCACCTTGTCCTGCATCCTTCCCAGCTGCCAGCAGAGTCACCCAATGCGCCGTGAAACTTAGGTAACGTCCCTGTCCATGCCTGCTGGACCATGAGTCAGCGGTAATATGCACCTTACCGCTGACCGCCCTGTCCAGCGAGGCATGGACATTGCCTTCCACATGCCGGTAGAGAGCCGGAATCGCCTTCCGTGAGAAAAAGTGGCGTTTGGGTACCTGCCACTGAGGAACCGCACATTCCACAAACTCACGGAAGGGGGCAGAGTCTACCAACTGAAAAGGCAGCAGTTGAAGTGCTAGCAATTTTGCCAAGCTAGCATTCAACCGCTGGGCATGTGGATGGCTGGGAGCAAACTTCTTTCGGCGGTGCAGCAGCTGGGGCAGGGAAATTTGCCTGGTACAATCTGACGTCGGTGTACCAAAAGCAGATTGCCCACAAGTACTTGGTTGTGACACACCTAATTCTACACCTTCATTCCTCTCACTGCAGGTCTCAGAGAGGACTGAAGGTCTAGTGGGGTTGGAAATCTCAGCTGATGAGGAGCAAGGAGAGATCCTCTTTGTTCTTTGGTGTGGGTCTTTTAGATACGCTTGCCAACGAACTGCATGGCAGGTCAACATATGTCTGGTCAAGCATGTGGTACCCAAGCGGGAGATATTTTGGCCACGCGAGATACGCTTGAGACATATGTTGCAAATAGCAGCGGTGCGATCTGATGCACTCGTCTCAAAAAAGGCCCACACCAAAGAACTTTTTGAATAACGCGCAGAGACTGCAGCGCCCTGCACATGTGGAGCTTTGGGGTGTGATGCAGTCAATGTGCTGCCCTTAGGCTGGCCCCTGGAGGGCATCCTGCCTCGTTGGTGATGTGCTGCCGCCTCCTCCTCCTCCTCCTCCTCCTCCTCCTCTCTCCTATCAGGCACCCACGTTGAGTCAGTGACCTCATCATCCCCTCCCTCCTCATCACTGGAGCAAACCTGGCAGTATGCTGCAGCAGGGGGAACATGACTGCCAGATTGCTGTCCTTCTTGGGCACCCCCTCTGTCCGCGCTCATGTTACTGCCTTCATCGAGCTCAGTATCGTCATCAGAGCCTTCCAAACGCTGGGCATCCTCCTGGAGCATGTACCCAACACTGTGGTCAAACAGTTCGAGGGAATCCTCATGAGGACATGGTGGAGCTAGGGAAGGAGTCACTGATGACATTGAGCTGAGGGAAGAGGCCGCTGCTTTGCCAGACAAAGCACCCTGGGCATGGGTGAGAGAGGATGAGGAGGATGAGGACGGCTTGGTCATCCACTCGACCAAGTCTTCCGCATGTTGCGGCTCAACATGGCCAGCTGCCGAAAAAAAGGCCAAGCGTGTCCCATGGCCACGTGCTGATGAGGATGCACCGTCTCCACGACCAGCACTAGACACAGAGCCTGCTTGCCCTCTCTTATTGGCTTGTGACTGTCTGCCTCTCCTTCTTGGCCTTCCAGACATACTAATGGCCTGTAGCTGCACTAAGCTGGGATAGAACACCTGTAATTTTCTTCAAGTAGCTTTATATACTGTAACCAGACAAGCCTGCCTGTCAGTAGGAAGATAACAGGAACGGATCTAGCTGTACACTGTGAGCAGGACGCACTGTACTAAATGTAAATAGTCTAGCTGCCTGACCGTGGTACTAATAGGATCAAATAGAACACCTGTAATTTTCTTCAGGTAGCTTTATATACTGTAACCAGACAAGCCTGCCTGTCAGTAGGAAGATAACAGGAACGGATCTAGCTGTACACTGTGAGCAGGACGCACTGTACTAAATGTAAATAGTCTAGCTGCCTGACCGTGGTACTAATAGGATCAAATAGAACACCTGTAATTTTCTTCAGGTAGCTTTATATACTGTAACCAGACAAGCCTGCCTGTCAGTAGGAAGATAACAGGAACGGATCTAGCTGAACACTGTGAGCAGGACGCACTGTACTAAATGTAAATAGTCTAGCTGCCTGACCGTGGTACTAATAGGATCAAATAGAACACCTGTAATTTTCTTCAGGTAGCTTTATATACTGTAACCAGACAAGCCTGCCGGTCAGTAGGAATTTAACAGGAACGGATCTAGCTGAACACTGTGAGCAGGACGCACTGCACTAAATGTAAATAGCAGGAACGGATCTAGCTGAACACTGTGAGCAGGACGCACTGCACTAAATGTAAATAGTCTAGAAGATAACAGGAACGGATCTAGCTGAACACTGTGAGCAGGACGCACTGCACTAAATGTAAATAGTCTAGAAGATAACAGGAACGGATCTAGCTGAACACTGTGAGCAGGACGCACTGCACTAAATGTAAATAGCAGGAACGGCTCTAGCTGAACACTGTGCGCAGGACGCACTGCACTAAATGTAAATAGCAGGAACGGATCTAGCTGAACACTGTGAGCAGGACGCACTGCACTAAATGTAAATAGCAGGAACGGATCTAGCTGAACACTGTGAGCAGGACGCACTGCACTAAATGTAAATAGCAGGAACGGATCTAGCTGAACACTGTGAGCAGGACGCACTGCACTAAATGTAAATAGCAGGAACGGATCTAGCTGAACACTGTGAGCAGGACGCACTGCACTAAATGTAAATTGCAGGAACGGATCTAGCTGAACACTGTGAGCAGGACGCACTGCACTAAATGTAAATAGTCTAGAAGATAACAGGAACGGATCTAGCTGAACACTGTGAGCAGGACGCACTGCACTAAATGTAAATAGCAGGAACGGATCTAGCTGAACACTGTGAGCAGGACGCACTGCACTAAATGTAAATAGCAGGAACGGATCTAGCTGAACACTGTGAGCAGGACGCACTGCACTAAATGTAAATAGCAGGAACGGATCTAGCTGAACACTGTGAGCAGGACGCACTGCACTAAATGTAAATTGCAGGAACGGATCTAGCTGAACACTGTGAGCAGGACGCACTGCACTAAATGTAAATAGTCTAGAAGATAACAGGAACGGATCTAGCTGAACACTGTGAGCAGGACGCACTGCACTAAATGTAAATAGCAGGAACGGATCTAGCTGAACACTGTGAGCAGGACGCACTGCATTAAATGTAAATAGTCTAGATAGAAGATAACAGGAACGGATCTAGCTAAACTGAATACAGTGTATATATATATATGCAACACCTGGGATGCATATATATACACAATACACTGTAAGTGCAGCTAACTGACTGACTGTTCTGCCTAATCTATCTAACTCAAATCAAATGACACTGTCTCTCTCTCTCTCTATCTCTCAGCACACCGGAACACACACTACACAGGGCCGCCGTGCAGGCGGCCTTATATAGTGTGGGGTGTGTACTAAATCCCCTGAGCCATAATTGGCCAAAGCCACCCTGGCTTTGGCCAATTACAGCTCTCTCTACTGACAGCGCTGTGATTGGCCAAGCATGCGGGTCATAGTGCATGCTTGGCCAATCATCAGCCAGCAATGCACTGCGATGCCGCAGTGAATTATGGGCCGTGACGCGCCACACGAATTTAGCGCGAACGGCCCATAACGTTCGCAATTCGGCGAACGATCGAACAGCCGATGTTCGAGTCGAACATGGGTTCGACTCGAACACGAAGCTCATCCCTACTGAAATATGACTTTTAAGATAAAAATACCCCTAGAATACTCATGCCGCGTGCAATGTAACAAAGGTATACTGTAAACTTTGCCCTTTTTTCTATTTGTGAAGCATCGTTTTCTTACTTTGTGAAGTTCTTGCACAGCACAGGGAAATCTTGCACAGGGAAATCTTGGTCAGCTTGACATGGCACTAGCTCCGTGCCATGCCAAGCTGACCAAGATTTTCCATAAACGCCAATGTTAAATGTTACGGGAGCCGTGCCATGTCAAGCTGACCAAGATCTCAGGAGCCAATGCAAAGCCGGAAATGACTATGGCGCCGCGGCCCCTAAAGGAGGAAGTGAAATTAGATATAGGCATAAATCAGGAAAGTGAATAGGAAAAAAAATAATAAATTGCCAATTCATTTTAAGGATGCACATTAGTGCTGCATGGTGAGGAGTGAAAAATGTGGGCGGGACTCCGCTATAAAGTGAAGCTCAGGGCTTGCTAAAGAAAGAGTCAATATAACAGCAAAATAAATCATCCCTTCAACAGGGGGGTTCAGTAGAATTTAGTGTGGTGGAGGGGGGGCGGAGGAGTCCCCTGGACAGAGTGCAGCTTTATGTTGGTCTTAAAAATATAATGGCTAAAACTGGGGACATTTAACAGGACATAATAAAACCAACAAGTGTAAAAGGCAGAGAAATATGTTGTTTTATTGGCCGGTAAAGCCACTCACGGTCCCCGGGGGTAGTGGCCTTCTTGGCGGAGAAGGACATATGAATATGATCGATGTTTTTCAGCAGCTGTTGAAGTCGAGCTTTCTGGCTCTCCAAGGACCACTTCACAAACACTATTTAATACACATAAAATATGAAATAAAACTTGTGCATAAGGCACCTTTCCCCCGTTCACCTATCATCGCCGCAACCGTGCTGAATGTTAATGAAATGGACAATGGATAAGTGAGAGCTGAAGGATAACAGACTGCGCGCATTAACGGCCTTGCGTGATTTACTCTTTTATTTTATTAGTTTCACCCTGCACATCTGTTCCTACTACATTATCATATTAATATCATCAAATACAGCTTCCGTTGCTAATACAACGCTCCATAATGGCGACGTTTGAGAGAAGTTTGTCTAACCTACAAAAAAAAATGTGGCTATATACACTTGTACAGGAGTTTCTTGTGCATTGATGCATATTGCATTGAGAGTGCCCATTTATTTTAACCTGTTGCCACGCATGCAATGCATATATGCGGTGGCACATAAGGTGGGCTTTAACTCCCGCATGCTACACCAGCCTTTCTCAACCATTGTGCCCATGAACTCTGGGGTGCCTTGAGGTTTAGTCAGGGGTGCCTTGGCAAAATGCCTAAAAACTGTACACAAGCCATTGGGTCAATCGAGCCTGCCTTTCAGTTACACAAAGCCACAGGTTTTCAGTGTGCACCATTACAAACTTCTACGACCTTGTAGTCACCAGCATCCTAATAACCAATGATCTCAAATTGATAAGGAGGAAGCCGGGGTGCCTGCGCAGCATCCTTGTTTGCCTCTCCCCCGCCCCTCTTGATCAGCACTGATTAGCCGAGTGAGGGAGAGAAACTGAGGGAGAAGACAAACACTGGATACTAGTCTGTACCAGTGTGCAAAGGTGTGTTTGCTTTGGAAGAATGACCTCTAATGTTGGGTGTCCCAGATGTCCTAGAATGTCCTACATTTTTGAATGAGGGTGCTTCAAGATTGCGCATAATTTTAAAGGGTGCCTTGAATGAAAAAAGGTTGAGATACACTGTACTACACATATGCATCCGTGGGTGTGCGGTGTGCTCCCAGCATATTGACCTGCCTTTAGTAATGATCGGGAACTAGCAGAACCAGGACCAGAACCCAAAAAGCTGGATGGATTCTGCTGTGGGTGCAGGCTGGGTAAAGAGTCCATCCTGTCTCTATGCAAATATATTATAGAGAACGGGCTTAAATATTGGTACCTCATCCAAAATAGATATAGTAAAAAACAAGCAGCCAAAGCTTATAGACTTTAATGATACCAGAGATGGACTAAACCACATAAAGGTATTTTATTACAAAGCAGTTATATATAAAAAAAAGAAATAGAGCTCATGCTCTTAAAAACTTCATATGATTGTTGGATAGGCTAGTACATATATACTCCACAGCTGGCCAGGAGGTCGACGTGTTTCACAAGCAGCTTTCTCAGGACCTCAATTCCTTGACCACAAAGAAACTGGACCTATCTATGAAACAAAATTCACAGTCATTAATTAAATAATATGCAAAATATACATCATGCAACACAGTGTATATCAAAAATACCCTATTTCTCCAGGTGAAAACAAAGGGGTCACTTACATGCATCTCCCGGAGCATAGCAGGAGCCAGCAGCACACCATACAGCAACATATGCCTCAAAGCAAGGGTTGTTTGTAGAGGTAAAAAAAGAAGACCCAAATTGGGTAAAAACTGCGCTTAGATTAATAAAAAAAAAAAAGAAAAAAGCTGCCAGCACCCTGAAAAAATCCTGTATCTGATTTCCAAAAGTATAATAAACAATAAAGTGCAGCGCTAGTATGATATGTGAAAAAACAATTGAATGCTACCAAGTGACATATAAAACAAATAATAACAAAAACATATTACAAATATAAATAAGAAACAAAACTGAAATCACAAGTGTATGTGAGAAAAATCAAAAAGTTCTTAATAAGTCCACAAATATATAAATAAAGAACACCCATCCAAGAGAGGTTGTGACGAAAGGTGCCTAGGTATGATCCACCAAAACGTGTATGAGTAGAGTCTGCTTACCAGACGGCGACGACTGCTATTATGGCAGTCTCGCCCAGCATAGGGATTATGGTCTCCCAAAACCCAAGGTACAATGCAGGATCAGTAGTTCTAATACTCCATCAAACCGGAAATACAAAAGAGAACACAATGTTGTAGAAAGTATGCAGCATATAAAAAATCAAACGGAGCGGCGGCGTCTCTGTGTGCCGCGATTCACTTCCTGTGTTCAAGCCCTTCCGAGAACGTGATGACGTCACCGTCGTAGGCTCCTCGTAGGGAGGAGCCTACGACGGTGACGTCATCACGTTCTCGGAAGGGCTTGAACACAGGAAGTGAATCGCGGCACACAGAGACGCCGCCGCTCCGTTTGATTTTTTATATGCTGCATACTTTCTACAACATTGTGTTCTCTTTTGTATTTCCGGTTTGATGGAGTATTAGAACTACTGATCCTGCATTGTACCTTGGGTTTTGGGAGACCATAATCCCTATGCTGGGCGAGACTGCCATAATAGCAGTCGTCGCCGTCTGGTAAGCAGACTCTACTCATACACGTTTTGGTGGATCATACCTAGGCACCTTTCGTCACAACCTCTCTTGGATGGGTGTTCTTTATTTATATATTTGTGGACTTATTAAGAACTTTTTGATTTTTCTCACATACACTTGTGATTTCAGTTTTGTTTCTTATTTATATTTGTAATATGTTTTTGTTATTATTTGTTTTATATGTCACTTGGTAGCATTCAATTGTTTTTTCACATATCATACTAGCGCTGCACTTTATTGTTTATTATATGTTTGTAGAGGTACACTGGAGTTGTATCTAGTATTGGAGGAGTGATCAGTTATTGGAGGTGTTCTGTTGGAGCTCAAGGTCATGTACACTAGAACACTAAAAGGGGGAAAGGGCGGCTACATATATGGGATGTATTATGTTAAAACTTACCAATTTAGGACATTATTTTCCTGAAAAGCAAGAGAATGATGATCCTGAAGATCAGTATCCCCAAAATCGGCATGGTAAATATACTGAGGAACCTGTAACACCCATTAAGGCACAGTTAATAAACCAGACACCATAGCTCTACCTAGTTAATATATGCACCAAACAGCTAGCTGAGAAATTTCCATTCCTCCTTACCTGGAATACGGTAGCAGTATTCCACAACCCACTGGGTCGGAAAAATATATATATTATCACGGTACTCCTTTATCACATAGTGAAAGCAAGTGGGTTTTAGCCTATAAACATATAAGGCACAAAAAACCCCATTAGAATCCATGCTATCCTTATAATGACATACCAAGCTAAACTGTTAATTTCCCATGTGGGGGGCTCTGATCCATCATACTGAATGACCAAGCAATCACTTTTATAAATGCTCACCCAAAATAATATCCGTCTTCAAGTACCACCAGATATCTATTGTTTTCAGTGTGTTTAACCGCCTCAATATACCAAACCATCTGTAACAAAATAAAAGCATTGCTATGCTACTTAGTGCATCCATAGATTTTTCCAGCACAAACACAAGAGTAAAAGAAAAAGGGGGGAAGGAAACTGACTCTATGCAATATGTAGGCAAAAAAGGGATATCCTGACTGCCACACACCGTGCAAGCCAGTCCATCACACAAGTAATAGCAGCTTCAGCCCAGTAGGCCATGCACCCGATGCATTTGCTCATCCACGGGGCTTAGTCATTGCATTGGGGGCATGGCCTAAACAGAACTGGGCTGAGGCTGCTATAACTTGTGTGATGGACAGGCTTGCACAGTGTGCAGAAATCGGGATACCCCTTTTTTGCACACTGTGACAGCCAATCACATTGGCCACATGTTCGGGCAGACCTTCCAGACCCCAGCACCACCCAACCTCCCATAATGGCCTGTTGTGTCCCTCAACCTTCCACAGTGTTCTCGGGCCCTGAGAGCCCTCAGCCCCCCACAGTGCCCCCAAACCTCCCAAAGTGCCCCCCCCCCCAGCAGTGCCCACTAGCTTGCTGCAAAGTCTCCAGCCCCTCCATTGTGTCCCCAACCTCCAACAGTGTCCCACAGTGCCCCTCAACCTCCTGCAGTGCCATTAGGCCCCTGCAGTGCCCACTATCTTGCTGCAGAGTCTCCAGCCGCCCATAGTGTACCAAACCTCCTACAGTGTTCCACAGAGCCCCCCAACCTCCTGCAGTGCCCTCCAATCTCTCATAATTCACTTGCAAAGCCCATGGCCTCCTGAAGAAACCCTTTCAGCCCACTCCAGAGATCCCACCCTCCACAGTTGCCCCCCAGTGACCTCCAGAAACCTCATCCCCTACAAGGATGAATGAAAGGTCCACCTCCTCCATTCCTAGATCACATTTCAATCATAGATGCTATAGAGTTTCTATAAATGGAGAAGGGGCAGTAAAGGTGTGCATTTGATGCATGCATACGACAGGTCCCTTAGCTCTTTTAACAACTGCTGCACTGGAATATAATAATCTTGGCATGGGTAGGGCAGGATCAGAGGAGAAAATGTTCAACTATCGCAGAAGCCAGAAGCACAAGGGCCACATGGACTGATCGTAAGTAATGTCCCTTGTGCTGATTTTTTTTCACTAAACTTAGACTTTAAATTGACATAGAGTTCAAAATTGGGTAAATTATAGAAAAACCGAAAAGATGAGCCCGAATAAAGCTGGAGTCCAAGATAATTTTGATTGTTGGTTAAAAAAAAAGTCATAAAAACAGCCCCCCCCCTTCAACGGGGCTGTAAGAATAAACAAAAAACATAGCCATAATAATGAAAAACGTATAGCTATGTTTTTTGCTTATTGTTGTAGCCCCGATAAAGGGTGGGTGGTGTTGCCCCTTAAAACGGCTGTTATTATGACTTTGACGGTGTGGCCCTCAAAATGCATTGGATGCAAATTTTTTTACACGCAATTAAATTCATCTTAGCTTCTCATCTGGTTTTGGTCTACTGCTGCTTTCTGTACTTCTATGGTTTAAGCAATTGTTAGGTGCCCATAGAGGGAAGCCTTGCTGTGTGGGAGCCACCTCATCAGAGGAGTGCTACCTACCCAGGTCTGGTCGCTGACCTGCACTATGCATTAGAACTAACGTAATGTCTGTGTTCAAATTTAGATTACATATAGATAACATATGAGGTGTAACCTCTCGTCAACAGTTAATATTCTCAATAACAAACCTACTTCCAGACATATAGCGATGATCTCCTTTTGGGCTGAATGACCAGCATCATCCAACCAACTACCTGTGAGCCCACACACTACACAGGAGGGCATTATTAGGCAGCTGGTGCTTCAAGTACTCCTGAACTGACATGTAAGGATCATCGGAAAAGGGCTGTCCACCACCAATGTGGAGAAAGACCCGATGTCATCATACTGGCCTGAACACTATAAAAATGTGAGGGGGGGGAAAGGTATGAATATATTTTCAGTGTTCTTCTTTTATTTTGTCTTCTCCATTGATTAAAATGCATTTGCCAAATGTCAAAATTTTGCCAAAATACTCTATATTGCCTTTTTTTTTTTTTTCAATGGTTTAGATCAGGGGTCTTCAAACTGCGGCCCGAGGGTGTGGCCCTTTGCTAGCCTTCATCCGGGCCCTTGGGACACTATTCCTCCAGTGATATGAGGCACTATTCCTCCCACTATCACCAACAATGGGGCACCATTTCTCCCACTAATACCAATGATGGGGCACTACTCCTCCTACTGACCACCAACACTGAGGCCACGTTTACTCTCACTGATGCTGGGCTCAGGACATTTTATACCCCCCCCCCGCTGACTACATTCCGGCCCCCCTAAAGTCTGAAGGACAGGAAACAGGCCCCTTGTTTGGAAAGTTTAGAGACGCCTGGTTTAGATGAAGCAAAAACTCTCAATTTCACCTCACAGTGACTGTCCACCAAAAACAGATGGAAGAACTCCAGGTTTACAGATCAATTCTTTTAACACTGTCTACAAAACATCTTTTGTATGAACAAACATTCTGCCATCTTCCTTTGGGCACACACTCAAAATCACAGGATCTTTCAGACCGCTATCTTAAAGTGATTTTGTAAAGTGTCAAAGGGGATTATAAAAAGAAAAATAAAAGGTCAAAAGTCATGTTTGCCGTTAAAAAAAGATATTTTGATTTTTACTACAAAGATGTTTTCAAACATAGCACTCCAGTCCAGGCGTATGCTTAGATAAAACCTCGCACTGCGTTGCTCAAGGCTTTTATCATTGGACTTTGATTTTTACTTTTCATGCTAGAAACCACCCAGCACAAAAAAATACCTTTTTGAATTCATCTATTGTAGGGTGAGTGCATAAAAAGCTTACATTTCCGGCAACGGCTGCACGATTGGTCTAATGAATATAATTAAGCACCAGCAAATTGTGTAGGGTAATGTTTTCCAACTATGAAAAGGTAGGAGTTTATTATTAATGGGTAAGGTACATCATATAAAAGCAGCACAAAATATGTTTGTACCTTTATTTATCTGATAATTAATATGAAGGCTTTCATCCACAAAAACATGAAAGTGTTCAGAACCTCCTCCTTGATTTTGCTCCAGCATCAGCAATGTGCTGTGCCAGGGTATTTTTTAATAAATAAAAATCTGAGGAGCATGTAACAAAATCTATCATTTGAAACATGTCCTGATGTAAGTGAATCCGTCATGCCACCAGTGAGAGATGTTTAGCCTATCAGGAAATATAGGGTCACAGAGCTGCTGGATGACACCAGAATGATCCCCACATAGAAGCTGGACAGATGTAAAGTGCTGTGCCGGTAGGAGGTTGCTAAAAGTCCATTCAAGCTGTAGCAAATAGCCACAGGTTTGCAGGGCACAGTGGTCATCTCTCTAGGCAACGGAGACCATATTTCTGTGAAGGGATCCCCAGGTAGAAGCTGGACAGATGTAAAGTGCTGTGCCAGTAGGAGGTTGCTAAAAGTCCATTCAAGCTGTAGCAAATAGCCACAGGTTTGCAGGGCACAGTGGTCATCTCTCTAGGCAACGGAGACCATATTTCTGTGAAGGGATCCCCAGGTAGAAGCTGGACGGATGAAAAGTGTTGTGCCGGTAGGAGGTCGCTAAAAGTCTATACAAGCCGTAGCAAATAGGTTTGGAAGGAAAATGGAAACCATATCTCTGTGAAGGGTTCTCACTTACCTAGGCCATAGTATATCTAGTAGCAGTTAGTTGCATTCAACTGGACTTGTTCCAAAATACTGAAGATGTTTTGTAGCTTGTCCAAGCCACTTCTTCAGTTCTAATGAGTGTCAGGAACTTGCCCCAGCATTTATACCCAAACAGGTAGCACCAACACCCTGAACCCATTACCATGAAAAAGGAGATGATACTGTCTAGGGGAGTGATCCTTAGCCAAGGGGCTGGGGCCTGCTTCTGGGCCAGAGCCTTACTCCTCCTAGGCCTCCAGCTAGCTGCAGATCTCCCAACTTCCTACAGTGTCACCCAACCACCTATGGTGGACTGCAGCTCCCCTCCACCTCACAGTGCCCCCTTAGCCTACACAATACCCTCCAACCTCCCACAGTGCCAACCAGCTCCTTGCAATACCCACTAGCTTGCTGCAGATTTTCCTGCTCTTCATAGTACCCACAACCTCCAACAGTGTGCCACAGTGTCTAGAGTTTGAGTTGTATGAAGGTTCAGCTCTGGGTCAATATAGATCACTACTGCCAATCTGACAGGTGTATATTCCTCAAACTATTCTCTAGACTGTTTATGACTTGACTGTTTATGACAGAGGCTCATCAGAGAAGCACAGAAACCCACCCATGATACCACTGGATCTAAAATTAGGTACCTATTTAAAACAGAAAGATTTTTTAAAGAATTGTATTCACATGTTGATGGAGGAGGAAAAAGGTAAGGCATAATATAAGCAGATTCAAGTTCAGGTTTAAGATACATTATTTGTAATTTGATGGTAATGTCCATTTCATGGCTACATGGTATACAAGTAAAAAAATGTCACCTTGTTAAAGGAGATGAAAAAAAACAAATCCACTGGCAGGGTCAACAGGTATTAAAACTATGGAATTGCATCGGTAGTTTGGGTAATTGACTTCATGAAATCCACATCCCCCATATTTCTCACAAAAAAAATGGGTAGCGGTGCATAAGATAACAGTCCCAACAAGTTTCGCCCAGAGGGGCTTCTTCAGGGCTCCAAAACCTCTACGACAACCGGATCGGCTAACATCGCAGATATTATTATTGTCATTTTTGCACACTGTGTAATAATTTGGTTTAATATCATCGTGTTATTGCCAAGTTGTTTATTATGTTCTGTTTCCTCAATACAGTCTTAAAGTATCAAGCGGTTGTCTCATCCCTGAAGAAGACCCTCTGGGGCGAAACATGTTGGGACTGTTATCTTATGCTTCACTGTCATAAAATGAGGACAACAAGACCATGTTTACACGATGCTGATTTTTATTATGGAATGTTTTAATTGTATTATTCAATAAACTTTTTAAATAATTTTAACAGTATATGGAATTATACATTTTATCTGTTAATGGTTTAAAAATCTCATACCTATTTTTTTTTTTGTGAGAAAGGTATTAAAAATACGTTACGTTTGCTGTCCTAATACTACTGACAAACTGCAAGATATACATAAGACATGTGCGATTAGTTTCGTACGAATCGAAAATTTGTTTGAATTTCCGTAATTTCGTACAAATCGGGAGGATCCGAAATACGAATTGCTAAGCTTCCGAATTTTGGACGAAATACGAAATTTCGTTTACGAATTTCGGATCCAAAAAAAAAATTCATCATAACGAACGTTCGTAATTGTTACGAAAAGCTAACGAACCTACATGTTGAAAAAACCCAGGAAGTCAGCACAGCACAGGGATGGTGGGATAAATTCATCATAACAAACATTCGTAATTGTTACGAAAAGTTAACGAGCCTAACGAAAGTTCGTATTTCGTACGAAACCAAATTGGGTTTCGGACACGAATTACGAAATACGAATGAATTCCAATACGAAACTAAACAAATTTATTGACGGCGAACATGTCTAATATACATCATTTTACATTTTTTGCCAGAGTTCTATTGTAAATTTCGTAAAGAAAATGTAAACCTTCCATTGAATCTTTACCTACAGAAAGTCTCCTCAGTGCTTTCGGCTGCCCGTTCACATCGCTTTATTCTTCATAAAAGCTCCATTAACGATCTTATCATTTGTTCATTCGTCTATTGATAAAAAATGACTCATGCTTCCAAATCAATAAGAATCTACTCCCAGCATGGTGACAGATCCTTTATAATATCAATTAGAACCTGACGGCCCCTGTTGAGATGTAATAAATTGGCTAATTCGGCATAATAGCTGGAAACACCTGAAGATAATTCAAAGCAATTTTTTGAATTAAGACGCTTCGGAGATAATTGTATCCCAGACATAAATAAACCTGTCTTGAAGAATAATTAAGATGGACCATGCATGACGAAGGGCTGCTTATTTAAGATTCATCCCCACCCCCCCTGATTAAAATGTTGACTGAAACTTTTTGTGATCTATAAAAAAAAAAAAGTGATGCTCCAGACAGCTTTAGAGGCAGCAAAACACAGAGTTCCACACATAGGCGTGCGCACAGGGTGTACCAGGTGTGCCCAGGCACACCCTAATCACCAGGTGCAGCGCAGATCCCTCCCTACTGCCCTGGTTCCCTTTACCCTTCACCCCACAGCACCGCAGGCTTCCCCCCTCTCCCCTCCCACTGGCTGTTACTGAGGGGATGTTTCAAGATGAGTGGGAGAAGGGGCCGGTAAATATGTACTTTACCGGCCCCTTCCCTTTCTGAATGAACATCGTGAGTGATCGGTAGTGTGTTTTTGAGCTTTGGGGTGCACACCCTAGTGCAATAGGCTGCGCACACCTATGGTTCCACATACGATAGGAGTGCCCTATAGTACACAAGTTTTGGACTGAGGTCTTTTCCTTATCCTCAATTGCCTTGGACAAGTCTATCATTCCTGACCCCTCAGTCAGTCTTCTAAATCAAAGGCCTCTAGACCTCCCGACTGCACAATTTAAAGGGATATTAAAGGCTATTTATTTTTTTAAAAACAGACACGTCATTGGTTTTGCACAAATCAGCCCCGATCCTCTTCTTCTTGGGTCCTCCCCCTGCCGGTGCTCCTGGCTCCTCCCCCTTGACCAGTGCCCCCAATAGCAAGCTGCTTGCTATGGGGCCACTGCTGGTGCATGCTCGCTCCTGAGCCTAGCTGTATGCATCCATAAGACACACAGAGTCATTGATTGGCTCCGCCCCCGCTCTCTCTCCTCAATGGCTCACTGGCTGTGATTAACAGCAGTGGGAGTCAATGGCTCAGCCAATAAGTTGAGAGAGACCTGGGACAGCCGAGGCTCCCATGCACCTTGATGGATCGAGAGGGGGCTCAGGTGAGTATTTGAGGGGCTGTGGAGGGGGGGGAGGAGCACACAGAAGGTTCTTTACCTTCATGCATAGAATGCATAAAGGTAAAAAAAAAAAAAAAAACTTTGGCCTTTACAACCACTTTAAGCTTCTCCTACTAAATTACAACCTCAGCTAAACAAATGATAGCATTGGCATGGAAGTCCCTCAATATGCATGAGGTCAAAAACGGTGTTACCCTGTTTCCCCGAAAATAAGACCTACCGTGATTGTCAGTGATGCCTGCAATATAAACCCTACCCCCCAAATAAGCCCTACCCTGTTTCCCCGAAAATAAGACCTAGCGTGATGGTCGGTGATGGCTGCAATATAAGCCCCACCCCCCAAATAAGCCCTACCCTGTTTCCCCGAAAATAAGACCTAGCGTGATGGTCGGTGATGGCTGCAATATAAGCCCTACCCCCCAAATAAGCCCTACCCTGTTTCCCCGAAAATAAGCCCTATCCTGAAAATAAGACCTACAGGGACTTTAACTAGGGCTTATTTGGGGGGGTGGGGCTCATATTGCAGCCATCACCGACAATCACGCTAGGTCTTATTTTTGGGGGAAACAGGTTACCTGTGCCATGATTCATGGCAAAATAGAAACAACCCTTCACGACCACATCACCAAACATATACAAATCTGGCAACTCCGGATACAGCACTTTTTGCCAGTTGAGTTTGACTCAATGCTGCTTGAACCTTAGCACGATTGTATTGCCAAACCCCCCCCCCACCCCCTTACTTCGAACGCCAGCACCCCTCGATGTTCCCCTCCCTCCTCTGCCCTTTTCATCTCCATTCATTCACCTTTAATGCCAACTCCTGTGGATGTATGGCAGTCTCCCACTGGTCCATCATTAATACGATTCTTAGTTTCAATCTGTTTGATTGCGTCTAAGCACTTTTGCTCGGACTCCTATGACTATATCATTAGTAGCCTACTCTTGTTCCAAATTCTATTGTGCTATGAAAGCTGCTGCAACAGCTAATATGCCCGTAATCTTTCTCAGCCTTCAACAAAGCATTTTGAACATAAAAAAAAAAAAGAAAAGTGAACTGTAAAACTGTAAAATGTTAAGTGAAAGTTAAAAAAAAAAAAACTGTGAGGGAAGAAAAAAGCTATAGTACTTTATTCCCCCCAGCAGAGCCTAGTCTGCTAATTTATCTGGTAATTGAAAAAAGACCAAACATTTTGAAAAAAAAAACCCAATATTTTTTTGTTACTTTCTGCTATAAACCATATCTAATAAAAAAAAAAAAGTCTTCATATATTTAAGCCAAAATGTATTCTACTACATGTTTTTGGTGAAAAAATAAAAAAGTAAAAAATAAAATTGGATATACAGTATCTCACAAAAGTCAGTACACCCCTCACATTTTTGTAAATATTTTATTCTATCTTTTCATGTGACAACACTGAAGAAATGACACTTGTCTACAATGTAAAGTAGTGAGTGTACAGCTTGTATAACAGTGTAAATTTGCTGTCCCCTCAAAATAACTCAACACACAGCCATTAATGTCTAAACCGCTGGCAAAAAAAGTGAGTTCACCCCTAAGTGAAAATGTCCAATTTGGGCCCAATTAGCCATTTTCCCTCCCCGGTGTCATTTGACTCGTTAGTGTTACAAGGTCTCGGGTGTGAATGGGGAGCAGGTGTGTTAAATTTGGTGTTATCACTCTCACTCTCTCATACTGGTCACTAGAAGTTCAACATGGCACCTCATGGCAAAGAACTCTCTGAGGATCTGAAAAAAAATTATTGTTGCTCTACATAAAGATGGCCTAGGCTATAAGAAGATTGCCAAGACCCTGAAACTGAGCTGCAGCACGGTGGCCAAGACCATACAGCAGTTTAACAGGACAGGTTCCATTCAGAACAGGCCTCGCCATGGTCCACCAAAGAAGTTGAGTGCACGTGCTCAGCGTCATATCCAGAGGTTGTCTTTGGGAAATAGACATATGAGTGCTGCCAGCATTGCTGCAGAGGTTGAAGGGGTGGGGGGTCAGCCTGTCAGTGCTCAGACCATATGCCACACACTGCATCAAATTGTCCCAGAAGGAAGCCTCTTCTAAAGATGATGCACAAGAAAGCCCGCAAATAGTTTGCTGAAGACAAGCAGACTAAGGACATGGATTACTGGAACCATTTCCTGTGGTCTGATGAGGCCAAGATAAACTTATTTGGTTCAGATGGTGACAAGCGTGTGTGGGGGCAACCAGGTGAGGAGTACAAAGACAAGTGTGTCTTGCCTACAGTCAAGCATGGTGGTGGGAGTGTCATGGTCTGGGGCTGCATGAGTGCTGCCGGCACTGGGGAGCTACAATTCATTGAGGGAACCATGAATGCCAACATGTACTGTGACATACTGAAGCAGAGCATGATCCCCTCCCTTCAGAGACTGGGCCACAGGGCAGTATTCCAACATGATAGCGACCCCAAACACACCTCCAAGATGACCACTGCCTTGCTAAAGAAGCTGAGGGTAAAGATGATGGACTGGCCAAGCATGTCTCCAGACCTAAACCCTATTGAGCATCTGTGGGACTTCTTCAAAGGGAAGGTGGAGGAGCGCAAGGTCTCTAACATCCACCAGCTCCGTAATGTTGTCATGGAGGAGTGGAAGAGGACTCCAGTGGCAACCTGTGAAGCTCTGGTGACCTCCATGCCCAAGAGGGTTAAGGCAGTGCTGGAAAATAATGGTGGCCACACAAAAAAATAACAATTTGGGCCCAATTTGGACATTATCACTTAGGGGTGTACTCACTTTTGTTGCCAGCGGTTTAGACATTAATAGCTGTGCGTTGAGTTATTTTGAGGGGACAGCAAATTTACACTGTTATACAAGCTGTACACTCACTACTTTACATTGTAGCAAAGTATAATTTCTTCAGTGTTATCACATGAAAAGAATAAAATATTTACAAAAATGTGAGGGGCGTACTCAATTTTGTGAGATACTGTATACTGGAATTTTTATACATTTTTTTCAATGTTTATACTAGTAATTGTAGTGATCAGCGACTTATAGTAGGACTGTGAAGGTGCAGCGGACAATCTGGCACGAACTGACACTTTGTAGGAACTGACTAACTGCCACTGACATCACCAGTGACACTAATACAGTGATTAGTGCTAATAATATACACTGTCACTGTACTAATGACACTGGCTGGGAAGGGGTTAACATTTAGGGGCACGCAAAGGATTATCTGTTTGCTGTTTTTACTAAGCAATGTGCCGGTTTTTACTCCCTGCTTTGTCGGGAGAAAAAAAAGGCAGGTTGCTGTCGTACATGGGCGTAGCATAAGGGGTTGCAGGGGTCACAATCGCAACCCGGCCCCTAGCCCCAGGGGGCCCCTGCAGCCTCCCTGTCATATTATCATATCCTCCACAAAGTCCAGCTCCGATCTGCCCTAGGGCCCCACAGCCACGCTCCAGTACTGGGCTTCTACTTTGCCTTCCACAGTCCACACCCCTCTGTTCTCATTGCCTGGGAAGAAGCTGTGAGTCTTTTCCTGAATGGAGAGGAGCATGGGGTAAGAACATCCAGGATGGGGAAATGTCTGTGCTGGGTTCTGGCAACATGGAGTTCAGCCAGTTAAGAGGAGGAGAGTGCCGTCCTGTAGCCACAATGGGATGGATGTTACTGGTGAGGTAAGACACCACTCAGTGTCTCCTAGTCACCAGCTGGGATTCTTTGTACCCCCCATCCAGAGATGTCCGCTTACCCCACTTCCCTGACAACTGGGAAAAAGATACACACCTCCTGGAGGTGACCTTCCCCCAACACCTGCCAACACCGACAAAGAAATCTTCAGAAATTGCTAAAACACATCCCTTAACACCTCCTAAGGGGGCCCTGAGGGGCTGCAGGCTCCAGATTTGTGTCACTTGGTTTGCCCCCCCAAATCTAAGTTGCGCCCCCCCAAAGCCCCCTGACCACCCCCTCCACCCTGGACTCTATACTGCTCTTCCTCCGCAGGGCTGAAATCACATTCCTTTACAGCACAGCCAGTCAGCCATGATCTGCACAGGGTGTATCTGCCTACTGTAAATACACTGCCATTCTGACCAGAGAATTTCACAGGTCAGAAGGGCAACATAAAAGCCAGATACACCCTGTGCAGACTGACAGTCTGTGTGTAAAGGAATGTGATTCCAGCACTGTGTAGTGTGGTGGGGGGAGCTGTATACAGTGCTGGGATGGGAAAGGAGCTCTATCAAGTTACCCTTACTCGGGGTCCCTGTCCTCTGATTCTCCAGCGGTGATTCCTGTCCTCTGATTCTCCAGGGGTGATCCCTGTCCTCTGATTCTCCAGGGGTGATTCCTGTCCTCTGATTCTCCAGGGGTGATCCCTGTCCTCTGATTCTTCAGCAGTGATTCCTGTCCTCTGATGTAAGGAAGAACTCTGGGAACTCAAAACTCTTAAGCCACTTTGAGTATCTTGGCATGCGATGGGTATATCTGCACGCATGGTGGAAGTGGTGGGTGGTAGTGGGGGGGGGGCATGTCAACTTTTGCATTGGGGCCCACAAGCTTCAAGAGTTAGGATTAACCAGTTAATCCTGGACAGCGATAGGCTGCACTGATGGGCACCGATAGGCTGCATTGATGGGCCCTGATAAGACGGCACTGATGGGCACTGATAAGCGGCACTGGTGTACACTGATGAGGTGGTACTGGTGGGCACTGAGAGGTGTCGCTGATGGGTGGAACTGAAGGGCATTGATAGGTAGCACCAAAGGGCACTAATAGGTGGCACTGATGGGCACTGATAAGTGTAAGTGATGGCCACTGATGGGTGGCAGTGATGGGCACTGGTAGGTGACACTGATAGGCAGCACTGCTAGGTGGTACTGATGAGGCATTAATTAGCACCACTGATGGGCATTGATAGGTGTCACTGATTGGTGGCACTGATATACACTGGTGGGCACAGATTGATGGAACTGATATGCACTGTGGGCACTGGCAGACAGCACTGGTGGGCACGGTTGAAGTGGCTGTGCCTCTTCCTCTTCGGGACCGATGTCCCTTTTTCCCTTTTTTCTCCTCATGTTGTTAAACAAAAACGATTACCGATCTTCTGTTTACATCAGGTGATCAGCTGTCATTGGCTGACAGCTGATCACATGGTAAGGGGTCGGGATCGGATCACCAGAGTCTCATTGACTCAGTGACCACAGCACACACACCCTGCAGGGGGCGCGCCGGGAGTGTGCAAAGGGGAGGACGTCTATTGACGGCCTCCTGGCAATGTAGGTCCACGCTGTAGCCGTCATTCGCCTAAAGCGCGGACGGGAACTAGTTAATCATAACTCTTCAGCCGACTAGTATTGGGGCCCAGTTGTACCATTGGTGCACATGAGAACAGTCCCTGTCAGATCTGTAGTCAGCTATAGGGCTACTAGGTAGCTATGTACTCAGTTCCTAAAGGGCTCAAAAGATTATGACCCCAAGGCCCCCTCACCAGATTAGTGACGCAGCAGCAATGGTCCTTCTGGTTAAATGTCCTCTCACTTCTGGATTGCCTGGGGTAACTCTGGGTCTCAGCACAGTGTGGACTGTATCCTGGCTATGGCTTGGTCTCTTAGCACACAGGTCCTGCTTAGTTCTCCCCGGATGTGGTGCAGCAGGTCCTTTCACTCTCTTGCCACGCACTGTTCTGCCCTCTCAGTAGTATAAGTGACCAGTAAAAATCCTGAGTTCTCCTCCTCCACTTGGCTGGGCATTGTGGTTGCTGTAGTCCAAGTCCCCATTACTTTGTATTGTACAGCTCTCTAAAGGGGACTGCATGTCCCATGATCCTTCTCCAGCCTCCCCTGATTGGTCCACTGCCATTGCTTGTCATGAGATGGGGAGCAGAGGATCTTCACACAAAGCTTTGTATCACCACTGCTGCCAGCAAGGTGGTGGTCGAGTAGACACACACAGCCCACACTTTGCAGTAGCCCAGCTGCTCTGCCACACAGCCTGGGAGGGGTGGAGATTTTAAGGAGAAGAGAGGGCACAAAGCATAAGGAGCATAAAGCCTGCTCCTCTCCCTGCTTCAATCACTTCTGGGTACAGAGCTATCATTTCCCAGCTACTGTAACTGAGGATGCAGCTAATCAAGCACAATCTGTGCTTGATTAGCTTCAGTGGAGATATTGGGGGTCCAATAGACCACAAATGTCTCCATTTGGAGGACCTGTGACCTGCACAATTCACATCAGATCAAATCACATGGGTGTCTTAGGATCTTAATAAAGTTAAAGGAAAAAAAAAGTGTAGAAAAAAACGCACAGCAAAAAAGGCACCTGAAAACTGCAACTGCATAGATGTGAACCTAGGGTAAAAGCAGATTTTAAAAAAGTGTGATGGAAAACTCAAAAATTGCCTTGGTAGACACGTGGTTAAAAACAAAAAAAGTGTCTCTTTCCAAGGTCAGTGTGACCTATAACCACCATACCACCTTTTTTTTGATACATTGTATCAAAATACTTAACCGCTTGCCGCCTGCCGGCTGTCATATGAGGGCCAGGTGGTGCGGCTCTCGTTCTGGGCGGGCGTCATATGACGTCCGTCCATTTAAACAGGGAATGCGCGCAATTGTGTGCACGCATCCCTGTACCTTCGGTGGCGGTGTGTCACGGAGACACCGCTCGCCACACTGAGGGGGGTGAACAGCCATTGGGCTTGGCTGTTTACCACGTGATTGGCCGTGATGAAGCCACTGCCAATCACAGATGGTAACGCCCCACTTTGCACTACGCACGCGTGGGATCGCGAGGGCGCTATGCGTGAAGGTTGGTGGCAGTATGTTCCCAGGAACACTGCTCGTCACCAACGCTGGTAAACAGCCATCGGCTGAAAGGATCACAGCCGATCACTAAATGCAAACATAGAGCGGTAACGAGATGTTACCGGGTTTTCCTCCCCACACACTGATCCTGTGTGAGAAGGAGATTGCGGTAACATCTCGTTCAGCCCATCAGAGTAACCAAGTACCTGTCACCAGCCCATCAGAGTACCCAAGTACCTGTCTGCAGCTCATCAAGTTACCCGAGTACCTATCTGCAGCCCATCAGAGTACCCGAGTACCTATTTGCAGCCCATGCCTCATAGATTATACGTTGGGGTGTTTGCTTTCCAAAATGGGGTCATTTTGTGGGTAATTTCACTGTCTTGGTGCTCAAGGACCTTCAAAAGTGTGATAGGTAGGAATTAAATGAGATGTGTAATTTATGCTCCTAGAACGCCTGAAGGTACTACTTCAATGTTGGGCCTCTGTATGTGGCCAGGCTGTGTAAAAGTCTCATACATGTGGTATCGCCATACTCGGGAAGAGTAGCATAATGTATTTTGGGGTGTAATTTTTGCTATATACATGCTATGTGTTAGAAATATCTTATAAATGGACAACTTTGTGTAAAAAAAAAAAAAAAAAATGTGTTTTCATTTTTTTCCCACATATTCCAAAAACTTCTGGAAAAAAAAAAAAACATTCAAAAGACTCCTAATGTCTCATAGATTATACGTTGGGGTGTTTGCTTTCCAAAATGGGGTCATTTTGTGGACAATTCCATTGTCCTTGTGCTCCAGGGCCTTCAAAATTGTAATAGGTGGTTGAGAAATGAGATGTGTCCTTTATGCTCGTAGAACTCCTGAAGGTGCTACTTCAATTTTGGGCCTTTGTATGTGGCAGGCTGTGTAAAAGTCTCACACATGTGGTATCGCCATACTCGGGAAGAGTAGCAGAATGTATTTTGGGGTGTAATTTGTATATGCATATGCTGTGTGTGAGAAATAACTCACACACAGGGTACTTTCCTGACTTGTTAGTGTCTCAAGAAATGAGATACACCTGATGTACTTAAGGCCTGATCAGATGTGATCAATTTTCAGTGATTGGTTCCATAGTTTGTAGACTCTATAACTTTCACAAAGACCAAATAATTTACACAAATTTGGGTTATTTTTACCAAAGATATGTAGCAGTATAAATTTTGGTCAAAATTTATGAAGAAAAATTGCTAATTAGCAAAATTTTATGACAGAAACAAAGAAAAAGGCATTTTTTTTCACAACATTTGTGGTCTTTTTTTATTTATAGCACAAAAAATAAAAAACCCACTAGTGATTAAATACCACCAAAAGAAAGCTCAATTTGTGTGAAAAAAAGGACGCAAATTTCATTTGGGTACAGTGTTGCATGACTGAGTAATTGTCATTCAAAATGCGACAGCGCTGAAAGCTGAAAATTGGTCTGGGCTGGAAGGGGGTGTAAGTGCCCGGTATTGAGGTGGTTAATGCTGATTTGCAGTCTTGTCCTCGGTGGTCCCCCCCCCCGTCGCCACCTGAAACCTTTTCCCGCACACAAATGGGAAAAGCGCCAACTCTGCTTCCTCACGTACGCCTGGCTCTTTAATTTAATCTCGCTGATTGTTTTTAAGGTTAAGCCGGGTATTAAGAGTATTTACGGGAGATTTATCTCACTAAATCAGCCAGGATTAAAGATTTAAAGTAGATAGTAATCCAATTATTGTGCTCGGTTGGAGGCGAACACTTTTTTTCACTTTGACGAAGGAACCTGAATGTCATCGTCACCGATCGTTGTTTTCATGTAAGGATTTAATCCTGATGTGCTTACATCAATTTTATCTGCTTCGTTATCTCTAGATTAGAAATTAATTTCCTCCCATTCATTAAAATTAATCACAATATATTGCTGTATATGGGTATAAATTTTCGGATTACCCCCATTCCCAGACACAGGTGTAAAGGACAATGGAAATTTAAATACAAGTTGATTGTAAAAAAAAAAAAAAAAAAAAAAAATTTATTTGTTAATTTAGGTGTTTAGTAAATATAATTACCACTTGCTTACCGGCCCAATTCAAAAATTTCTCACATACAGTAAAACCTTGTTTTGAGAGTAACTTGGTTTGAGAGTGTTTTGCAAGACAAGCAACATTTTTTAATACATTTTGACTTGATAAACAAGGGATGTCTTGATATACAAGTAGCGTCACGTCACAACTGAGTATATAAAAGAGAAGAGAGGGTGCCTCTAAGTGTAGCAATATGGTTCTATTTAATGAAGGTACAACATTTAGCAACTTACATGGTTGATGATTAACCGCTTGCCGACCAGTCATCGTCATTATACTGCGGCAGGTCGGCTCTCCTGCGCAAACCGCCATAGGTTTACAGTGCTAAACCTTTCATCTGATTCCTAAATTGCTGCGTTTGTAAATTTCAAAAGCCAATATAAAGGAATAGTAGTGGTAAAAAAAAGCATTTGTGGGTTTAATTAATCATTTTTTTTTGTATAATTTTAGCCACTTAAGGACCAGGCCTATTTTTCAAACTTGTTGTTTACAAATTAAAATCATTTTTTTTTTCTAGAAAATTACTTAGAAACCCCAAGCAATAAATATATATTTTTTCAGACACCCTAGAAAATAAAATGGTGGCCGTTGCAATACTTTATATCACACCGTATTTGCACAACGGTCTTAGAAACGCAATTTTTTTTGGAAAAAATGCACTTTTTTTAATTAAAAAATAAGAAAACAGTGAAGATAGCCCAATTTTTCTATATTGTGAAAGATAATGTTATGCCGAGTAAATTGATACCCAACACGTCATGCTTCAAAATTGCGCCCGCTCGTGGAATGGCGACAAACTTTGACCCTTAAAAATCTCCATAGGCGACATTTAAAAATGTCTGCAGGTTACCAGCTTTGAGTTACAGAGGAGGTCCTTTGCTAGAATTATTGCTCTCGCTCTAACTATCGCGGTGATACCTCACATGTGTGGTTTGAACACTGTTTATATATGCGGGTATGACTTACGTATGCATTCGCTTCTGTGCGCGAGCATGGAGGGACGGGGCACTTTAAAAAAAATGTTCTCATTTATTTTACTTTTTCTTTTTACACTGTGCCTTTGAAAAAAAAAATTTGGGCTCACTTTTATTCCTATTACAAGGAATGTAAACATCCCTTGTAATAGAAAAAAAGCATGACAGGTCCTCTTTAACCACATCAGCTCCGGAAGATTTTACCCCCTTCCTGACCAGAGCACTTTTTGCAATTCGGCACTGCGTCGCTTTAACTGACAATTGCGCGGTCGTGCGACGTGGCTCTCAAACAAAATTGACGTCCTTTTTTTCCCACAAATAGAGCTTTCTTTTGGTGGTATTTGCTCACCTCTGCGATTTTTATTTTTTGCGCTATAAACAAAATAAGAGCGACAATTTTGAAAAAAACGCATTATTTTTTACATTTTGCTATAATAAATATCCCCCAAAAATATCTAAAAAAATTTTTTTTCCTCAGTTTAGGCTGATCGTATTCTTCTACATATTTTTGGTAAAAAAAATCGCAATAAGCGTTTATTGATTGGTTTGCGCAAAAGTTATAGCGTTTACAAAATAGGGGATAGTTTTATGGCATTTTTATTAATATTTTTTTTTTACTAGTAATGGCGGCGATCAGTGATTTTTATTGTGACTGCGACGTTATGGCGGACATGTCGGACATTTTTGACACATTTTTGGGACCATTGTCATTTATACAGCGATCAGTGCGATTAAAAATGCACTGATTACTGTGTAAATGACACTGGCAGTGAAGGGGTTAACCACTAGGGGGCTGGGAGGGGTTAAGTATGTCCTAGGGGAGTGATTCTAACTGTAGGGGGGATGGGCTAGCTGTGTCATTACACTGATCACTGCTCCCGATGACAGGGAGCAGAGATCAGTGACACCTGTCACTAGGCAGAACGGGGAGATGCTGTTTACATCAGCATCTCCCCGTTCGTCCTCTCCGTGAGGCGATCGCGGGTATCCCCGCGGCGATTGATTCCGCGGGACCCGCGACCCAACTCACGGAGCTCCCGGCCGGCGCGCGCACGCAATGGCACGGCGGGGAATTCAAATGGACGTACCTGTAAGTACAGCCGTGCCATTCTGCCGACGTACATCGGCGTGCGCCGGTTGGGAAGTGGTTAATGTGAGATCTGGGGTCAAAAAGACCTCAGATCTAACATTTACACTTAAATGCAATAAAAAAAGAAAATATACTGAGGAGCGGGACAACCTTGTGGACCATACCTCTACCTTTCAACCCTTTTTCTTCTTTCTCTTTCCTTTTCTCCACCTTACAATTAAAGCTCATTATCAGAATTTATTTGACCTATATACACTCTATACAATATGTATAGTAGGTATAAATCATTTAAATACCTACAAAAGTAACTAAGGAAATGATATATATCTTTAATTTAGGTTTACGTGAACCCAATGTTTAATATTTGAAATTTCATGATATTTACCTATATAAACCCTACTGTAAAACAATGAGCTTACTTTATAGATCCTTGTAAACTTACTTTATGTATCTTTATAACATTGTATACTCAATAAACTTCTTTTGACAAGGAAAAAAGAAAATATAAAAAGACTCTTTAAGGCCGTTGGGCGGAAGTGATGATTGACATCGCTTCCGTCATCCTACGTCATTGAGTTGAGTGGGGGGCCATCATTCCCCCACTCAGCTCACAGCCTCTGAGGGGAAAGGATTGGATCCTCTACATCGCTACCGAGGGCTCCAGTAAGCAGCGGAGACAACCAGAACGCACCGCCGACAAAAGTGATCTAGCGGGGAATCCACCGCAAAGTCAATTTTTATCTCAAAGCGGAGCACCCGCCATTTAAGAATATACCGGGGTTATGGTAGCTACCTATATAAGGTATTCAATGTCAAAGTACCGAGGTATGATGACGGACGGTCCGGAAGTGGTTAATGGGGGAGTGGCAGGGGGTGTGTCCTATATCTACATAGTTTTGCTAATCAGTGTCCCCCATTCCCATCTCAAAAAGTTGGGAGGTATAGCTTTCTGTGACAAACCTAGCCGGAAAAGAGGCTTTGGAGGGGACTGAATGCAAGCCTCCTGCAAACCAATGTTCTATTATGTTTGTCTGCCTTGGATCACAGGATGTGTATTGCATTGGAGGGAGGGGGGATTCTTCCAACAGCTCTCCCTGCTAACACTGTGTACTGATGAGACGTTAAACACACCTGACCTGTGTGTCCATTGTCATTGGACAGTTTAACCCGCCCTCTTTTCCAAGGGTGGGGGGAAAGAGTCTCTGAGTTATTTTATCTGTTGTGTCCATGTGTTATAATAAATGAGATTCCTGCTTGGAACCTGAAGACAGAGCCGTGTCTCGTTTTTGGGGTGGATTATTTGTATGGGTTCCTTGTTCGGCTGATTGGAGTGTTCGGTAGCTGCCTTTGTGTTTGGGTATGAAATGTCCTAAACGACTTTAACCCCTTTCATACTCGGGGTGTCGTTACACTTTCTATAAGCTGAGTCTGGGTCCCAGGAGAGCACTATGACCCACAGGGGAAATATGGTCAAAAAAGCTTTGCTTAAACATTCTTTTTTAATAAAGCAAAGAGGACCAAATAAAAGAAGTTAATTGCTAGGTGTTCTGGATCACATACCGTGTATCCATATCCATCACTGTTCCATTGTATTTCATTATGTATAAATATCTTGATACTGACATCTAGTGGTAATTCAGTGTAACTACAACCTGTTATTTTCATGTTTGTAAATGGTATATTCCAGTTTACCTGCATGCTGGGGCTAGTTGATTTAGTGCTTGGATAGAGCCCTCCCTTCTTCTTCATGTTTCTTCAGTAAGTTACCGAGGCTTAGAAGATCATTGTCAGTGAACATCCATGTACTGGATGTAGTGGAAATTTCCTAGCTTTAGAAACCGGAAACAATGTTGCTGTATCCCGAGAACAATGATATGAAACTTGACCTTTTATAAATAAGCCCTTAATTGACTCTCGCTTGCGTCATTGGAGTTTTGTAGGAGCAAGAAGAACCCAGACCCGCTAAGACAGCAGACAAAACTCCTAACGAGACCTTGTAATGTCAGTAAACACACAACGGCGCTTACATTTAATTATTTGTTAATTAAATTTCCATTAATCTGTAAATAGCCTTTGAGGCGGTAAATGCGCCGCGTGCTGCTCACCCTGAGTCATTTTTAATTAACGGACCGGCGTGAAATAGAAGTTCTATTTCAAGGTTAATACATTTATACTTACCTTGTGACATTTAGACATTGACAACATTATAACAAGACTGTTTGGCAATATTCTGCAGCCTGGACATAAGCAATCCCCCGTGGAATCTAAAGAGCATGGTGGGACAAATTAGTACGATGCTGAACATTGCCGAAGCACAAAGGAATTTCTTGCAGTTGACCCGCCGTCCCCAAGGATTGTGTGGGCTCAAGTATCAACTGAGCACGTGCAGTGCCTTATTATTAATGTCACAATAGTAACAAGTGAGCCAATCACTGATCAAAAAATTTACAGGAGGTATAAAAACTCACCGACTACTTTATTAGGTACACCTGATCAATTATTTTGGGAACACAAATTGCCAATTAGCCAATCACATAGCAGCAGCTCAATGCATTTAGTCATCTAGACGTGATAAAGATGACTTGCTGAAGTTCAAACCGAAACCGGGGGAACCGGGTTCAAACCGGGGAAAGGGGAAGAAAGGGGATTTAAGTGACTTTGAACGTGGCATGGTTGTTGGTGCCAGAAGGGCTGGTCTGCATATTTCAAAAACTGCTAATCTACTGGGTTTTTCACGCACAATTATCTCTCAGGTTTACAGAGAATGGTCCAAAAAAGAGAAAATATCCAGTGAGCGGAAGTTGTGTGGAGGAAAATGCCTTGTTGAGGTCAAAGGTCAGAGGAGAATGGGCAGACTGGTTCCAGATGATAGAAAGGCAAAAGTATCTCAAATAACCCCTCGTTACACCCAAGGTATACAGAATACCATCTCTGAATGCACAATACATCCAACCTTGAAGCAGATGGGCTACAGCAACAGAAGACTACTGTCAGCTAAGAACAGGAAACTGACCCTACAATTCTCACAGGCTCACCAAAATTGGACAATAGAAGATGGGAAAAACATTGCCTGGTCTAATTAGTCTTGATATCAGCTGCGATAATCAGATAGTGGAGTCAGAATTTGGGGTAAACAACATGAAAGCATGGATCCATCCTGCCTTGTATCAATCGTTCAGGCTGGTGGTGTAATGGTGTGGGGAATTTTTTCTTGTCACACTTAGTACCAATTAAGCATTATTTAAATGCCACGGCCTTCCTGAGTATTGCTGCTGACCATGTCCATCCCTTTATGACTACAGTGTCCCTATCTTCTGATGGCTCCTTCAAGCAGGATAATGCACCATGTCACAAAGCTCCAATCATCTCACCACTGGACAATGAGGTCCCTGGACTCCAATGGCCTCCACAATCACCATATCTCAATCCAATAAAGTACCTTTGGGGTGTCGTGGAACAGAAAATTTGCATCATGGAAGTGCAACCTACAAATCTGCAGAAACTGCGTGATGCTATCATGTCACTGTAGCACCCTCCAGTTAGGTAGGTGCCAGAGTGAGGAGTTTTGTTGGCAGAGTAGGTAAATTTAGGCAGGCCTAGCTGGGTAGCAGCTGGTGACTCACAGGCCTCATCACTTCACTGTCACCTCCCTCTTCCTTCTAGAAAGTGCTAGAAGGAGAGGTGGGGAAGAGAGGTGGGGCTGCCTGGGGTATCTTAAGGAGCCCTGACCAATCCCCAACTTGGATTGACAGGGGACAGGCCTCCTTAAATACCTAGGGTCAGACCAGCTGGGGAGGAGTTGTCGGGTGAAAGAGCTGGAGTAAGAGAGTGTGGAGGCTGTCAGTCTGTCGGGGCCCAAGGCAAGCTCCCCAATCTGGGGGTGGGGACCCTGGGTTGGGGCTCGGGTGCATCCAGGAGGAGTGATGAGATCCTGAAAGGAGAGGTACATGAGAGAGCAAGTAGAGGACAGTGGGAGAGAACACATCTAAGAGTCTCCAGTGAGGACTACTGGTCGCAGCCGGGAGGGCCGGTGAGTGAGGACTGGGGAGGCATGCCTGAGAGAACTGGGAGATTGCAGTTTAGATGGGTGTAGAACCAGAAGAGAGGACTGTGGGAAGGGCGGTGGAGAGAGGTCATTGCAGCCAGGCTGACTGGCAGGACCTGAAGAGAGCTATCTGGGAGTGATAGCTGAATAGAGGACAGCTAGCACCTGAACTATTTCTACACCATAGGTGCCCGAGGTCCCTGCCTGCAAAAGTCAGTTCATCGAGGCCTGGCTGAAGCAGTTTCCGGTCCAACCATGAGGTGCCAGCTAGTCTGGAGGAGTAACAGTCTGCAGCAAGTGAAGTGCTGGAGGAGGAACGGTGTGCAGCAAGTGTTTGTGCTGGAGAGAAGATTGAGGTGTATATACTAGAGTGTATATAGGAGTCCCAAGCAAGTTTGCACTGAAAATTCCTGGGCATCCCATAATTCCCACATTCCCATTCAAGTTTAATCACCTCAAATAAAAAAAACAAAACAAAGCTATGGACTGGTTTATGTCTCCGGGTGACTGAGAGATAGATGTCTGGCTGGGCAGGGTGACAGATAAACCACTACATTCAGAAACCCCTACGGGGGCAGGACTACATCACTATGGACCAAAATCGCTAAGGAAAGTTTCCAACACTTTGTTGTATCTATGCCACAAAGAATGAAGGCATTTCTGAGGGCAAAAGGGGGTCCAACCCGGTACTAGCAAGGTCTACCTAATAAAGTGCCCGGAGAGTGTATATTTTTCCTTAACTGACTCTCATTTACAGTACAGTAGGACAATAACTATATAGGCAAAAGCTTGCATACACCTAACCATCACATCTATATCAACGCCTTCACATGGGCAGCAAGGTGGTGGTAAAAACAGATGGGTGAATTGTGGTTTAGCTGTCCCTTGGTCACCCACCTAAATTCTAACATTACTCCCGGATGGGGTTGTACCCATGCCATGCTTTGCTTGGCGGCAGTGGCAATTTTAATTCGGCTTGCAGAGTTTGACAGTTGGCACTACCCGTCAAGCGCTCCCATTGAGGTCAACGGGAGCATTTCACAACTAGCGAGCCAAAGCAGAAGGCAGCAGGATTGCTTCCTGAAACACTTGGCCGTCTCTTCTCCACTTCCGATTTTTTCAGAGGGTGATAAGTACTTGTAAAAAAGGCCCCATGGGCTTGTTGGACATTCCATGGGCATTAATGTGAATTGTATCCCTGATATTGAAGCCATTGCTCTTCTGGAATAGCTTTCCACATTAATTTGGCGTGCTTTTGTGAGGATCTGTGCCCAAAAGAACACTTGTGAGGTCTGGATGGACAAGAAGATCTAGCTCACCATTCAAATTTCCCACATTTTTTTCTTTAAAAAAAAATTTGATCCTATTTAAGCCCTTATTAACACTTAATTTACCCTAATCAGCCCTAATTAAATCCTTCCTCCCCTCCTTCCCTTAGCTAATTTTTTCTGTTTTTTTTCCATATTTCAAATCATTAATATTACATTTTTTCCCGTTTTTTTTTTTATTATTACATTTTATTGTGTCACATTAAAAAAGTACAAACATTGATAAAAAAAGCATTTATGTAATATGTAATTAAATTTGCAATGCTTTGTACCAGAATTATAATTTTAGCATAATTTTAAATAGTATACATTATATAAATGAAGAATAAAATTCAACTATTTTATAGAAATTAACATTTGTACTTCATATCTACAGTAACAATGATTTTATTTTTTAACTGACACTGATCAAAGTGTGTGATTTTTTTCGTTTAGTTATTCTTTGGCTACGGACTGCAAAAAAATAAAATAATACTGTGTAAAAAACTGCAAAATTGATAAAAGCATTTAATTTATTTGTAAATAACATTGCAATACCAGAATCATAATTTTCGCATTCTTTTAAATTGGACAAGCTATAGAAAATACAAATTGAACTACCGGTACTTTATTTTATAGAAATTTAAATTCATACTTTCTATCTACAGTAACGATAGTTTTGTTTTTTCTTTTTTACTTTTGTTATTTTTTACTTGTTACAGTTTTACTATAGATTGCATAAAAATATAAAATCATAATGCATAAAAATTTTTTTTTCAAAAAAATACCAAAGGAAAGCCTTGCTTGTCCTAAAAAAAAGAAAAAAAAAGATGTATGTATTACTGTGTAATGTTAGGTATTGATAAAGTTATTGCCAGATAAATAGGCCGTAACAATTACGCTTGTCCAAAGCTGTGAGAGCTGAAGCGGTTAATTAGGAAAACAATTACTGACTTCTCCAAAGGCAATTGCACATATAAGTGTATGCAGTATATAAAGTGACTGTGCAGAATGTGTTTGGACAGGTCAGGATTTATTGTCGCAGATGCTGGAACACGGTACACAAGAGCGGAATGATGGCGGAGACATTGGATGAGCTCATTGTACGCCCCTTGTAGAGTAACGGGTGGCACACGCAGGCCAAGCTTGTTCATTTGGTCTGCATCATTAGCCCAACACGCCACATCTGATGACTCTTTATACATTTGTAGAGCGATGAAACACTGAAGAGACCATTTAGCCGAAGCTCTTGTCCTATTTCTTCTCATTTTGCTCACAGTCAGCTCGAATAAATAGATGAAATGCTTCAAATTAGAGCGGAGACCCATAAAATCTCTCTGTATGGTTGAGTTCTCGTCTCATATGCATGAGATGGCTAAAGGCTACGATTGCTTCTTCAGAAGTCACTGCGTCTACATCAGACCTGCCTTTGGGCTCCAGAAAATGCTGAAATTCAGCTGCAAACACCTTACCTGTCACCTACAGTGCACAGCCATCAATTGGAGGAAACAGATTTTAGTTTACGCCAAAAAGCTCAACTTAGAGTATATGCAAATCCAATCACTAAAGTCTCATTTTATCTACTGTAAATATTTCTGAAAGGCATGTTAAACATTTTTGCAGCTTTCATTAAAATATTATTTGGAGAGTTAGGGTTATGGTTGGGATACCGTAGGGTTAGAGTTAGGGAAAGGTTAGGGCATTGGGTTAGAATTAGGGTAGGATGGAGTTATTGTTAGGGTAGGGTAAGTTTAGGAGTTTAGGGTTAGAGTTTGGGTAGGGTAGTGTTAGAGAAGGAGTTAGGGTACGGTTAGGGCTTAGGGTTAGAGTTAGGGTAGGGTTAGGGCTTAGGGCTAGAGTTAGGGTAGGGTTAGGCTTAGGACTTAGGGCTAGAGTTAAGGTAGAGTTAGGGCTTAGGGTTAGAGATCTAGTCAGGTAGGGTTAGCTTTAGGGTAGGGTTATGGTTAGAGTTAGGTTATGGTAGTGTTAGAGTTAGGATTGGATAGGGTTAGTGTAGGGTTAGGGTTAGAGTTAGTGTAGGATGGGGTTATCGTTAGGGTAGGGTAAGGTTAGGGTTAGAGTTTGAGTAGGGTTAGGGCTTAGGGTTTGAATTTGGGTAGGATGGAGTTATTTTTAGAGTAGGGTAATTTTAGGTTTGGAAAGGGTTAGGGTAGGCTTTGGGCTTAGGGTAGGTATTTAGGTAGGGTTAGGGCTTAGGCTTATGCCTCGTACACACGTTGTCGGAAATTCCAACCGTGTGTAGGCTCCATCACACATTTTCCATTGGATTTTCCGACACACAAAGTTTTAGAGCAGGATATAAAATTTTCCGACAAAACACAAATCCGACAGACAAAGTGCCACGCATGCTCAGAATAAATAAAGAGATGAAAGCTATTGGCCACTGCCCCGTTTATAGTCCCGACGTACGTGTTTTACGTCACCACGTTCAGAACGATCGGTTTTTCTGACAACTTTGTGTGACCGTGTGTATGCAAGACAAGTTTGAGCCAACATCCGTCGGAAAAAATCCTAGGATTTTGTTGTCATAATGTCCGAACAAAGTCCGACCGTGTGTATGGGGCATTAGAGTTCCTGACCCAAGGGGACATGTATCAATGCAAAAAAGAGTTTTTTTGGGAGCAGTGATTTTAATAATGCTTAAAGTGAAACAATAAAAATGAAGTATTCCTTTAAATATCGTGCCTGGGGGTGTCCTTAGTATTCCTGTAAAGTAGCGCATCTTTCCCGTGTTTAGAACAATACCACAGCAAAATTACATTTCTAAAGGAAAAAATGTAATTTACAACTGCTCGCGGCTGTAATAAATTGTCGGATCCTGGCAGTATAGATAAAAATCATTGAAAAAAATGGCATGGGTTCCCACCTATCCATTACCAGGCCCTTTGGGTCTGGTGTGAATATTAAGGGCAACCCCACAGCAAAATTAAAAAAAAACAAAATGTGTGGGGGTCCTCCCAAAATCCATACCAGGCCCTTCAGGTCTGTTATGGTTATTAAGGGAAACCCTGCGCCATTTTTTTTTTTTTAATGGCGTAGGGGTCCCCCCAAAATCCATACCGGGTCCTTCAGGTCTAGTATTGATTTAAAGGGGAACCCTGTGTCAAAATTTAAAAAGAAATGGCATAGGGGCTCCCCCAAAATCCATACCAGACCCTTATCTGAGCACGCAACCTGGAAGGCCGCAGGAAAAGGGGGGAGGGACGAGATAGCGGCCCCTCCTGAACCATACTAGGCCACATGCCCTCAACATGGGGAGGGTGCTTTGGGGGCGGGGGGCTTATCGGAATCTGGAAGCCCACTTTAGCAAGGGGACCCCCAGATCTCGGCCCCCCCTATGTGAATGGGTATCGGTACATTGTACCCCTACACATTCACCAAAAAAAGTGTCAAAATGGTAAAAATGACAGTAGATAATTTGGGACAAGTCCTTTATTAAAAAAAGAAAAAACTGTCCCGCGATGTCCATTCATCTTCGATCACAGCGTTAGTTGACTCGAGAAAAAAAAAACTGAAAAAAGTCCACCTCCATGGGAGGCTCCCACTGACTGAAGCCTCTACGCAATGAAAGATGTTACATAGCTGAGGGCGGGGCCACCCGGTGACGTAAACGGGTGACCCCGCCCCCTCTGACACCATGTGACATCAGAGGAAGGTGGGGTCATCTAAAAGTGAGTACACCCCTCACATTTTTGTAAATATTTATTATATCTTTTCATGTGACAACACCGAAGAAATGACACTTGTCTACAATGTAAAGTAGTGAGTGTACAGCTTGTATAACAGTGTAAATTTGCTGTCCCTTCAAATAACTCAACACACAGCCATTAATGTCTAAACCACTGGCAACAAAAGTGAGTACACCCCTAAGTGAAAATGTCTTCATTCGGCCCAATTAGCCATTTTCCCTCTCTGGTGTCGTGTGACTCGTTAGTGTTACAAGGTCTCAGGTGTGAATGGGGAGCAGGTGTGTTAAGTTTGGTGTTATCGCTCTCACTCTCTCATACTGGTCACTGGAAGTTCAACATGGCACCTCATGGCAAAGAACTCTCTGAGGATCTGAAAAAAAGAATTGTTGCTCTACATAAAGTTGGCCTAGGCCAGTGATGGCGAACCCGTGGCACGGGTGCCACTGCCGCCACGCCGAGTCTTCTCTGTGGGTACGCCAGAAAAACTGAGAAAACACACTGAAACACTGACATCCAATCGTGCACCACAGCCCCCATCGCAAACTACATCTCCCAGAGGTCTGTAGGATAGCGGTGACATGTCCGAGGTGGGTGTGACTAAGAAGAAGCAGCCAGGGGTGACGTGCGGGCGGAAATCCAATCATGAAAGCCGTCTCTTCCACACAGCACCCACCATCAAACTACATCTCCCACAAATCTCTAGGGTCAGCAGTGACGTGCTGTGCGTGCTGTGAGACGAGAACATGCGGCTGGGATCAGAGGAGGCTTGCGGGAGACTTGCGGGCGGGAATGAGCTGCTGGAGAGATTCGAAACAGGTAGGAGATGTGGAGTGGACATGTACACTTATCAGTCCGAAGAAAAAGGGGTTCACACCGCTTCAGGCATGTTATCCCATGGATAACTCACTCTGCCATCAGGTGCTAGCTCTGCAAACGTGTACTGCAGACAAGAAAGGTAGCTGGATGAATTAACAACTTTATTGTGTAAGATTAATTAAAATCCAAAACGGTCAATCCATGTACAAAAAGCTAGCTGTTCTTTTTGTACCTCTTCTGTACATGGATTGACTGTTTTGTATTTTACTCAATTTTGCACAATAAAGGTGTTAATTTCATATGCGGCCATCCAGCTACCTTTCTTGAGTATCTTTTCAGTCCGTGGTGTCTTGCTTCTTAAAGGCAGAGGCTCAAGCTGCTCCCCTGCTGGTGGGTATCTTTCCCCTTTTAACTTCTTCCTGTCCAGTTTCACTTGCTTCATCCTGGCCCTGTTTCTAGGGCAGGAACCAGGATTAAATTGGATTAAATTTATCGTTTTTGTAAAAAAAAAAAATGTTTTAGGTAGGTGAGTGTAATGGTCAGGTAGGTGACTGTAATGGTCAGGTAGGTGAGTGTAATGGTCAGTGCATGTGTCAGGTAGGTGAGTGTAATGGTCAGGTAGGTGAGTGTAATGGTCAGTGCATGTGTCAGGTAGGTGAGTGTAATGGTCAGGTAGGTGAGTGTAATGGTCAGTGCATGTGTCAGGTAGGTGAGTGTAATGGTCAGGTAGGTGAGTGTAATGGTCAGGTAGGTGAGTGGATCTGTCAGGTAGGTGAGTGTAATGGTCAGGTAGGTGAGTGGATGTGTCAGGTAGGTGAGGGTAATGGTCAGTGCATGTGTCAGGTAGGTGAGTGTAATGGTCAGGTAGGTGAGTGGATGTGTCAGGTAGGTGAGGGTAATGGTCAGGTAGGTGAGTGGATGTGTCAGGTAGGTGAGGGTAATGGTCAGGTAGGTGAGTGGATGTGTCAGGTAGGTGAGTGTAATGGTCAGGTAGGTGAGTGTAATGGTCAGTGCATGTGTCAGGTAGGTGAGTGTAATGGTCAGGTAGGTGAGTGTAATGGTCAGGTAGGTGAATGTAATGGTCAGGTAGGTGAGTGGATGTGTCAGGTAGGTGAATGTAATGGTCAGGTAGGTGAGTGGATGTGTCAGGTAGGTGAGGGTAATGGTCAGTGCATGTGTCAGGTAGGTGAGTGTAATGGTCAGGTAGGTGAGTGGATGTGTCAGGTAGGTGAGGGTAATGGTCAGGTAGGTGAGTGGATGTGTCAGGTAGGTGAGGGTAATGGTCAGTGCATGTGTCAGGTAGGTGAGTGTAATGGTCAGGTAGGTGAGTGGATGTGTCAGGTAGGTGAGGGTAATGGTCAGGTAGGTGAGTGGATGTGTCAGGTAGGTGAGTGTAATGGTCAGGTAGGTGAGTGGATGTGTCAGGTAGGTGAGGGTAATGGTCAGGTAGGTGAGTGGATGTGTCAGGTAGGTGAGGGTAATGGTCAGTGCATGTATCATGTAGGTGAGTGTATGTTGCACAGTGTATTCTGAGCACAACGCATTCCTGATCCCTGCATTCTGAGCAAATCTGGCAGAATCGTACATTTTTGGTCCCTTAGGGCTCATTCAGAGGGTTGATAAGTCCCATCCTCTGTACAGAACCGCTGGTAGGTTTAGGTCGGGTTCACACTGGATGAGGGTTTCCCCACATCCAATTCGCATAGCAGGAGAATGTGACCAGCACTCTATGGAGACGGTTCACATATCTCCGGGGCAGCTGCGGAGCGCACAGCACATGCGTCTTTAGCTCAGTTTCAGGGGCGAATTCAGGCAAAGATTCGGCCCTGATTCGTCCCTGAACTGGAGAATGGAGACGCACAGCTTTCCTGTGCGATCCACAGCCGGTTCCAGTGTGAACCGAGCCTAAATTCTGTGTTGGCACTTTGAAAGAACATAGTTGGTTTTGTGTCGCGGTTTGGGCACTCGGGCTCAAAAAGGTTCGCCATCACTGGCCTAGGCTATAAGAAGATTGCCAAGACCCTGAAACTGAGCTGCAGCACGGTGGCCAAGACCATACAGCGGTATAACAGGACAGGTTCCACTCAGAACAGGCCTCGCCATGGTCCACCAAAGAAGTTGAGGTCACGTGCTCAGCGTCATATCCAGAGGTTGTCTTTGGGAAATAGATGTATGAGTGCTGCCAGCATTGCTGCAGAGGTTGTAGGGGTCAGCCTGTCAGTGCTCAGACCAAACTCCACACACTGCATCAAATTGGTCTGCATGGCTGTCATTCCAGAAGGAAGCCTCTTCTAAAGATGATGCACAAGAAAGCCCGCAAACAGTTTGCTGAAGACTGCTTGTCTTCCCTGCATCCAATTCGAATGACAGGAGAGTGTGACCGGTTCTCATTGGAGCCGGTTCACACATCTCCGAAGGTGGCCGCGGAGCGCACAGCTGAAGGGTCTTGTGCGTCTTTGGCTCAGTTTCAGGTCCGAATTCAGGCAAAAATCCGGACCTAATTCGGACCTGAAACAGTGAACAGGGACGCACCGGACCCCCTGCTGCGCCCCGCGCCGCACATTGTGTGAACCCAGCCTCAATGTTATGCCAAGATATTGATCCACCACTGAATGTTAATAAAATGACTACAGACCCTTAAGGCACATCCAGACATTCAGACCAGATCTAGACCCATCAGTTGCTGTGCCATTCATTTTCAAGGCAACACACCTCTGGCACACATGTGCTGCAGCACACAACAACGCACTGTGGTGCAATGCATCAGAAAAAAAATGGTGCATGTCCAAGTTTTGGTCTTATTTGGTTCTTGCTAGTCCATTCAGTGCACTTTAACACGCAGTAATTGACTGCATAGATCTGAATGGACCTTAAAACCAACTATCAACCCTTCTATTATTTAAATACACGAAGCCCTAAAGACAGTCATTGGAACAACAGTAAGAATAGTTTTTGGCTACAGCCAGTCACTTCGATGTGAGTTACGGGCAGACCTGAAATGGCCAGAGAAGCACTTTCCATTCTTCTTGCGCACGTTAATGGGGCAGACAATCAATTTCTCATTAACGGGAGATATTTCAGTTTTATTCTCCAGCTCATTCCTACGTTAATTGCCGGTTTACGCCTTGTGCTGCAGATCCAGTCCCCGCTCAGCCGTTTCTGTAGTGCTCACTGAGTTTTTTTTTTTTTTTTTCGAGATCATCTCACACCTCATTATTCTATTATCCATCAGGATGGCTGTCAGACTGATTGTTTTTCCAATAAGACAATCTATGGAAATGAGGGTGACCTTCCCTCCGACTCAGAGACTGTTATTTTGTGACTATGACATAATGCGGCTGATATGAGAGCGGCCGGGAACAAAAAGGAAAGTTTATAATGGCCATAAGGACATGGGACATATGGAAGATAACGAGCCCCTTATATGTGTTCATAATGAGCATTTCAGATTGGAATTTTCTAAAGTGGAACTGTAACCATTAACCCTTTTACTGCCGGGGCCATTTTTTGCTTTTGCACAAATGTTTAACCACTTCCATATCGAGCCTATTCTGGCACTCCTCTCCTACATGTAAAAATCATTATTTTTTTGCTAGAAAATTACTCAGAACCCCCAAACATTGTATAAGTTATATATATATATATATATATATATATATATTTTTTTTTTTAGTAGAGACCCTAGGGGGTATAAAATGGCGGTCATTGCAACTTTTTATGTCACAGGGTATTTGCGCAACAATTTTTGAATTAAAAAATAACAAAACAGTAAAGTTAGCCCAATTTTTTTGTATAATGTGAAAGATGATGTTATGCCGAGTAAATAGATACCTAACATGTCACGCTTTAAAATTGCGCACGCTCGTGGAATGGAGCCAAACTTTGGTACTTAAAAATCTCCATAGGTGACTCTTTTTATATTTTTTTTACAGGTTGCCAGTTTAGAGTTACAGAGGAAGTTTTGGGCTACGATTGCATCTCTCACTCTAACGCTCGAGGATATACCTCACTTGTGTGACTTAAACGCTGTTTACATTATTGGGCGAGACTTACGTATGCGTTCCCTTCTGCCGCGCGAGCACGCGGGGGGCGAGGTGCTTTAAATTATTATTATTTTTTATTTTACTTTAATTTTTTTATTTTTACATTTTTTCTTTAATTTTTTGATCACTTTTATTCCTATTTCAGAGAATGTAAACATCCCTTGTAATAGGAATAGTGCGTGACAAGTCCTCCTCTTTATGGAGAGATGTGGGGTCTATAAGGCAAATTAACGACGAAATTCGCCTGGTTACCAACATCATACAGGACGCAAATTTGCGCTCTAAACGGATACTTCTCCTAAGCCTTGATGTCCATAAGGCATTAGACAGCGTTAGCTGGTAATACCAAGAAGACCATTTATTGCCCAGATTTGGCATCACTGGTGATTTCTTGCAAGGCTTTCATGCTCTATATAGGGACCCCCAAAACCGTATCAAATTACCAGGCAATAATTCCCAATTTTTCCCACTGCAAAGGGGCACTGGACAGGGGTGCCCTTTGTCCCCCCCTCCTATTTGCCCTGGCGATAGAACCCTTATCCCGTGCTATTTCAGAAAATTTTAATATCAAGGGGTATCTTAAAGGTCCTAGAGAATTTAAACTTTAAAAGTCCGATCGTGTGTATCTGGGCATAAGACTGTTATACAGTCAGGTCCATAAATATTGGGACATCAACACAATTATAATCTTTTTGGCTTTATATACATCACAATAGATTTGAAATGAAACAAACAAGATGTGCTTTAACTGCAGACTTTCAGCTTTAATTTGAGGGTATTTACATCCAAATCAGGTGAACGGTGAAGGAATTACAACAGTTTGTATATGTGCCTCCCACTTTTTAAGGGACCAAAAGTAATGGGACAATTGGCTGCTCAGCTGTTCCATGGCCAGGTGTGTGTTATTCCCTCATTATCCCATTTACAAGGAGCAGATAAAAGGTCCAGAGTTCATTTCAAGTGTGCTATTTGCATTTGGAATCTGTTGCGGTCAACTCTTAATATGAGATCCAAAGAGCTGTCACTATCAGTGAAGCAAGCCATCATTAGGCTGAAAAAACAAAACAAACCCATCAGAGAGAGAGCAAAAACATTAGGTGTGGCCAAATCAACTGTTTGGAACATCCTTAAAGTGGGGTTCCACCCAAATTTTGAACAATATCTGTATGTATTCTCTTCCTTGCCTAGATGCTGACATGCCGTTTAAAAAAATTTAAATCGCCGTAATTACCTTTTATTTTTCTATTCTTCTTTGCACTTCCTGGTTCTCCTCCCGTGGGAGTAGGCGTGTTTCTAGCCTCTCCCAGACTCCTGGGAGCTAGTCTCAGGCTTCCCAGGATGCCACTGAGCATGTGCGGGAACGAGCGGTGAATGCTGGGAGCACAGCATTCACCACATCCAGGAAATAAATGCTTGTGGGCTTCAAATGCCCACAATGAAGATGGAAACCGCCTGCAGTGAATAATATAAGTTATTCTTTTCGACGAAATCTGATACAGGCGGACATATTACACACAATATGTGAGTATGTAATGCTGAGAAGAAAAGTTTGTGAATGAACTAAAAAAAAAAAAAAACGATAGATAGGTGAACCCCCGCTTTAAAAAGAAAGTAAGCACCGGTGAGCTCAGCAACACCAAAAGACCCGGAAGACCACAGAAAACAACTGTGGTGGAAGAATTCTTTCCCTGGTGAAAAAAACATACTTCACAACAGTTGGCCAGATCAAGAACACTCTCCAGGAGGTAGGTGTATGTGTGTCAAAGTCAACAATCAAGAGAAGACTTCACCAGAGTGAATACAGAGGGTTCACCACAAGATGTAAACCATTCGTGAGCCTCAAAAACAGGAAGGCCAGATTGGAGTTTGCCAAACAACATCTAAAAAAGCCTTAACAGTTTTGGAACAACATCCTATGGACAGATGAGACCGAGATCAACTTGTACCAGAGTGATGGGAAGAGAAGAGTATGGAGAAGGAAGGGAACCGCTCATGATCCAAAGCATACCACCTCATCAGTGAAGCATGGTGGTGGTAGTGTCATGGCGTGGGCATGTATGGCTGCCAATGGAACTGGTTCTCTTGTATTTATTGATGATGTGACTGCTGACAAAAGCAGCAGGATGAATTCTGAAGTGTTTCGGGCAATATTATCTGCTCATATTCAGCAAAATGCTTCAGAACTCATTGGACGGCTCTTCACAGTGCAGATGGACAATGACCCGAAGCATACTGCGAAAGCAACCAAAGAGTTTTTTAAGGGAAAGAAGTGGAATGTTATGCAATGGCCAAGTCAATCACCTGACCTGAATCCGATTGAGCATGCATTTCACTTGCTGAAGACAAATCTGAAGGGAAAATGCCCCAAGAACAAGCAGGAACTGAAGACAGTTGCAGTAGAGGCCTGGCAGAGCATCACCAGGGATGAAACCCAACGTCTGGTGATGTCTATGTGTTCCAGACTTCAGGCTGTAATTGACTGCAAAGGATTTGCAACCAAGTATTAAAAAGTGAAAGTTTGATGGATGATTGTTAATCTGTCCCATTACTTTTGGTCTATAAAAAAGTGGGAGGCACATATACAAACTGTTGTAATTCCTACACCATTCACCTGATTTGGATGTAAATACCCTCAAATTAAAACTGAAAGTCTGCAGTTAACCGTTTCAGCCCCGGAAGATTTTACCCCCTTCCTGACCAGAGCGTTTTTTGCGATTCGGCACTGCGTCGCTTTAACTGACAATTGCGGGGCCGTGCAACGTGGCTCTCAAACAAAGTTGATGTCCTTTTTTTCCCCACAAATAGAGCTTTCTTTTGGTGGTATTTCGTCACCTCTGCGATTTTTATTTTTTGCGCTATAAACAAAATAAGAGCGACAATTTTGAAAAAAACGCATTATTTTTTACATTTTGCTATAATAAATATCCCCCAAAAATATACAAAAAAAACATTTTTTTTCCTCAGTTTAGGCGGATCGTATTCTTCTACATATTTTTGGTAAAAAAAAAATCGCAATAAGGGTTTATTGATTGGTTTGCGCAAAAGTTATAGCGTTTACTAAATACGGGATAGTTTTATGGCATTTTTATTAATATTTTTTTTTTTTACTAGTAATGGCGGCGATCAGTGATTTTTATTGTGACTGCAACGTTATGGCGGACATGTCGGACATTTTTGACACATTTTTGGGACCATTGTCATTTATACAGCGATCAGTGCGATTAAAAATGCACTGATTACTGTGTAAATGACACCGTTAGTGAAGGGGTTAACCACTAGGGGGCAGGGAGGGGTTAAGTGTGTCCTAGGGGAGTGATTCTAACTGTCAGGGGGATGGGCTGTGTGTGTCATTACTCTGATCACAGCTCCCGATGACAGGGAGCAGAGATCAGTGACACTGTCACTAGGCAGAACGGGGAGATGCTGTTTACATCAGCATCTCCCCGTTCGTCCTCTCCGTGAGGCGATCGCGGGTATCGCCGCGGCGATCGAGTCCGCGGGACCCGCGACCCAACTCACGGAGCTCCTGGGCGGCGGCGCGCACGCAATGGCACGGCGGGGAATTCAAATGGACGTACAGGTACGCCCATTTGCCCAGCCATGCCATTCTGCCGATGTACATCGGCGCGCGCCGGTCGGGAACCGGTTAAAGCACATCTTGTTGGTTTCATTTCAAATCCATTGTGGTGGTGTATAGAGCCAAAAAGATTAGATGTCCCAATATTTATGGACCTGACTGTATACTGAAAAGTATTCTATATGTGTTGATCCTCTTTATCTCGACTTCAACATCCCCCCAAGTCTGATAGAAACTATCTTTTATATAAGCTGAATGACTTTGTCTGATATACTACATGTATGTTCAATGACCTTTCAATAAAATCGTTTGTAATCCAAAAAAAAAATCATTTTAGGACTGAATATTACATAAAACCCCCAAAACATTATATATTTTCTGAAAGCAGACACCCTAGAGAATACAAAAGTGGTAGTTCCAACTTTTTATGTCACGTTATCGCAAAGGTCTAGGAAACACAATGTTTCAGTAAAAAACACACTTAAGTTAACTTTATGGCACAAAAACGCAGAAATGTGACGATACATATACAGAGTAGTTTCACTCCAATGTCTGATGGTACTTTCCGGTGTCCAACATCCGGGATAAGTCCTAGCGGTACCCAACGTGTTTCAGGTGCAAAGTCCTTTCATCGGGGGTAATTATATAGGAGGATTTAGATTCTGATAAACAGGAAAGCACAGTGTCGTTTATGAAGCAAAACCATAATTTAAGCAGGCATAATGAGCATAGTGCAACTAAGTTCAATGAAAGCGAGGGAAGGGCCGGGGTAGAGAGGAAGGAGGGGAAGAGGTTAAGCCCAGAGGGAAAAGGGGAATACAACCTACCCAGACCAGGTGAGTGGCATCGTAATCAAGAACCGAAAATGGCGATATTGCAGCAAGAATACATAAATATAGCGTTGTCAGTGGATGGCATGTATAGAGGTTTTTATTTAACCTGCACCCTTGAAGTACTTTTGACCCAGTGGGAGATAATCAAACAAACTGGTCCTTCCGATAGAAGTTTAAATAGGCACAGGCATAAAGCTATATAAAAAAATGGAAGAAAAAGAGAAAAGAAAATGGCAATGTGAGCTCGTCTATCAAACAATTTCCCTCCCCAAGTATTACTATCAATGGTCCCATTATATAGTCTCAGGACTCCAATAATAGAAGAATAATTGACTATTATGAGGATCTTTATACAGACATGGAATACGAAATAGGCACTAGTTACCTTGTAATTTCGAATGAGAAGTATCGTAATGTAAGCAACTTAAGGATTATAATTAGAATCCTGCATTGAATGATGCTGTTGCAGTAGGATAGTCTCTAACGTTTGTTCAAGCTGTGAAAAAAGAAGGAAAGTCTTATTATGTGATGTCAGAAAGTTATTATCTATTCCCAACGCCCCACAGGGACAAGTTCCCTGCGTGGGATGTCTGGTCTTGTCGAGATAAGTAAGAAGATCGATACCTGTATTGCGGGGGGTCCGTGAAGCACACCATCCTGTCAGGGCTGGGCTCGGCCCTTCCTTCTCTGAGCTGGCCACTCAGCTGTCGGCTAATTGCCAGCTCCCATCTCTCCACAGTTACTCAGCTGTTGATGATATCCTGCTCGTCAGTCCTGCCTACTTAAGCCGTCCAGCCCAGAGGATCTCTGCCTTCGCCTTAGTCAACATCACAGAGATGCTCTCCTGCATTCCTGTTAAAAGACTTGCTTGGCTGACATCCCTTCTGGCTCCAGGTCCTGTTTCCTGTTTTACTACGATCATCTCCAGCTCCCCGACGTTTGGCTTGTCTGACTATCCGTTAAGGTTCCTGAAATCTGGCTATGTTTTGACTACGTTTGTTCTATTTACTTTTATTATTAAACAAGTGTGATTTATCTGTACTTCTGTCTCGGTCTGATTTCATGGTTTCTGACACATCCACACTGACAATGTCTGCAACGTCTCGCGTCGCATCGCGTCGTATTTCTATAATGGCGCCGGACGCCCACGCACGTGCGATGCACTCGTATATCAATCATGCGTGCGCAAGGTAACGGCAATATGGAACTAATATTGAAGGGCATAAACAGCCAATCCCTAATATGCAGGGCCTCGATAGACGAATGGCATGCCCATCTCTGTCGATGGGGCGTAACCAATGCATTGCACACACTGAGGACATTATCCTACAGACTAACAGAGATTGTTCCACCAACAAAAAGAAGGGGAAAGGGGGGGGGGAGACCAGTGAAATTTAAACTCCTCCTTATGGCCTAACGCAGATCAAAGGGGAAACATCTTACCACCCCTAACCAGCAGCCACCAGAGACTTTGCTGCATCTATCGCCATCTAGTGCTCAAAAGGTACAATACACCACTCTCCTTGTCAGGAATAGGTAAGCTGATAGGCTTTAGGGGCACGAAAATACACTGGAGAAAAGAGACAAAGACGGCATAGGATGGCAAGTAGGAATATGTTCCCAAATAGCTATTCCCACAAGGAAATATAGTGTTCCCAGACCACCAAGAGGTAGATAATAATTCTATTTAATTTCTATCTGGAATATTACAGACAGTAATAAATTCATAGTTATGGATAATTGTGTCTAAAAATTGGCACTACATTCTCCATATTGGTGTTGGCTTTTATATTGATTTTTGGATTTTTATTCCATCAAGAGATAATTTGACTGCCAACATATCGACCATTACAGTTAGCCAAGTCTCTGCCATAGTCCCGAGGTAAACCCATCTTTGTTGAGACATCCAGGGTCTAAAAGACCCCTCATGTCTCCCCTGTGCTCCACTGAATGTAACACAATGCAGATCGCATTACTTTCTTTCTCGGGTAAGCAGGCCAGGAGACGCTGAGAGGCGGACCCGGAAGTGACGTCATACACGCCGCTTTCTGGGTCATCAGAAATCAGGCGGCACCGCAGCCACCTGAATGCTTCCATTTGACAGGCAGGAGTGTGCTTGTCAGATTCACACACAATCCTGGTGGCTGTAGCCACCAGGAATGTATGTGAACCCCCCCACCCCACCCCCCCCCACTGTCAGGCTACGACCTGGCAGCGAAAGAGATAAAAGCCACAACAGGTCATCAGTTTAGAGTTAGCTGTAAATAATACCTAAAATGACTGATCTTACTCCAGCGTACATGTCCATATGTAACATGTGTATCGACATTTTCATACTTAGGTGTCCACGAAGTGTGTATTTACATGCTTGTATGTGCAGGAGGGGGGGACTAAAAACATTTATTTTTTTTTGGGGGGGGGGGGGGGGGGGTTAAGTGCTTGGGTGTAGATTTTTTACACTTTTTTAAAAATATTTTCACTAAACTTCATTTTTCATCACATAGGGAACAAACATTCCTATTTAGTGATTTTTTTTTAATTTTGTGACAGGCTCTCTTTAATAAGACATCAAGGGACGGAAAGACCCCTGATGTCTCACATGCCCTCCAGATCACACTCCATTAGCTTCTTCCTCGGCCATACTGGCTGGGGAAAATGACACCAGGACCCAGATGTGACCTTTTTTCACGCCACTTCTGGGTCATCAGCAGGCAAGGGAGACGCACATTCACTGATCCCACCCCCCTGTACCTGGCAGCGCCCACCCTGCTGGTCCTAGGGTGTGCCGATGGCCACATGAAGCCTGGAGAACATAGCAGGAGTGCTCGCCCAGGGAAGGACTGGCATTTACAGGGTGCGTAGAAGCAATACAGCAGCTGCACAGCCAAGTAAGGTCATTGCCATATTTGATCAATGATGTCACCCAGGATACCCCGCCAGCCAGGGAACTGTCATTTAGAAACAAGAGTACATTTTGGGAGCGTTTGAAATTACAAACTCCCCCCACCGCCCAAATGATCCTTTTTGGAAAGTAGAAACCCTAAGGGGATCTTATATTTTGCTACAATTCTTTAGAAATAAAGAAACATGTTGGTATTGAGGTGGTTAAGGTATGTCTAGCCTTCAAAAGTTGCCCAGTATTAGTGTATGAAAGTTCCCTGGAGGATGAAATTGCGTTGACTTGAAATTGCATTGGTTGCAACGGCTAGATGTCATAAACAAACCAAAAACACTTTAAACACCCTCTCCGAAAACAAACCCACAATCTTTGGTGGTCAGTGGCACTTTAAATCCCACAAAAGAATCCCACAATCATTGGTAGTTAGTGGTATTTTAAATGCGCCCACTTCCCCATCATTAGTGGTCAGCGGCACTTTATCCCCCCCCCCAAAAAAAAAAACAAAAGAAACAATCTAAAGCCGCATACATACGAGCAGAATGTCTGACAGAAAAAGTCAGACGGAAGCTTTTCATCGTCTATTCCGATCATGTGTGGGCCTCATCGGACCTTGTTTTTCGAAAATTCTGATGGAGCTAGAAGTGGAACATGTTCTAAATATTTCCGACTGAACCAATTCCTATCGGGAAAACCGATCGTCTGTATGCTGTTCCGACGGACCAAAAACGACGTATGCTCTGAAGCAACTATGAGACGGAAGCTATTGGCTACTGGCTATTGAATTTCCTTTTTCTAGTCCCGTCGTAAGTGTTGTACGTCACCGTGTTCTGGACAGTCGGACTTTGGGTTGACTGTGTGTAGGCAAGACCGCTAGAATGGAATTCCGTTGGAGTTCCGTCAGAGAAACCTTCAGAGTTTATTCCGACGGCAAAACCGGTCGTGTGTACGTGGCATTACAGTCATTGGTGGTCAGTTTTATTGCAACCCCCTCCACCTACCCACCCACTTTGAATGAAGCTTTCCTCTGCTGCAGCCTCCCCCTTTTCTCCTTAGATTGACCCCATCAATCCTCCTTCCCTCTCCTCCTGCTTCCTCTGTGGTGATGTGTTGACAGTGACTACAACTCTGATTGGCTCTGCACTCTAATGCCCCGTACACACGGTCGGATTTTCCGATGGAAAATGTCCAATCAGAGCGTGTTGTCGGAAATCCCGACCGTGTGTGGGCTCCATCGGACATTTTCCATCGGATTTTCCGACACACAAAGTTGGAGAGCAGGAGATAAAATTTTCCGACAACAAAATCCGTTGTCGGAAATTCCGATTGTGTGTACACAAATCCGACGGACAAAGTGCCACGTATGCTCAGAATAAATAAAGAGATGAAAGCTATTGGCCACTGCCCCGTTTATAGTCCCGACGTACATGTTTTACGTCACCGCGTTTAAAACGATCGGATTTTCCGACAACTTTGTGTGACCGTGTGTATGCAAGACAAGTTTGAGCCAACATCCGTCTGAAAAAATCCTAGGATTTTGTTGTCGGAATGTCCGAACAAAGTCCGACCGTGTGTACGGGGCATTAGGCTATGATCTCTGTTGTCTACTGATGGTGGGATCAAACCAGGCATGTGCATCAACAGTAAACAAAAGCACATTTTTAAACATCCACTTAAAATAGCAGATGCCCTAGAGGCTTCTTTTTCAGTACATCATCTGGATCTTTTTTCCTTCGCTTCATCTCCATTCATTTTCTTTTATCCTTTCCAGGTTTTGTGCTGTATTTTGCTGCACCTTGACTTGGATCTTGGTTAATCCCATCGGGCTACCAACTGCCCTAAACTGAAGCCTTTACTCAAGATTTGTTTCCACCTTACCATTTGCATACACGATATGGCCAAACATTTGTGGACACCTTACCATCATCACAACTGAACTTGTTGGATATGCAATTCAAAAACCATGGCCAATAATATGGAGTTGGCCCCCCTTTGTGGCTATACCATCCTCTGCTTTTCTGGGAAGGCTTTCTGCAAGATTTTGGAGGGCTTTTTGTGGGAATTATTGCCATTTGTGAGGTCAGGTACTGATGTTGGATGAGACAACCTGGCTCGTCATTGGTGTTCCAATTCAACTCAAGGTGTTCAGTACTGTTGAGGTCATGGCTCTGTGCAGGACACTCATGTTTCTCCACACCTATCACATATCTGGTAGCAGATCCTGAATTGATGAGGAAGGCCTCTCTTACACCTTTGACTTAGGGGTCCTGATAGTGAGAACAGAAGTGCCTGTAGATCTTGCTACTAGCAGAGCGTGAATCCACGCCAGGCAGGAGAAGTCCTCAGTAGTCTTCAGTGAAGCAGGTGGGCTGGTAGACAGCTGGCGGGTGGCAGAATGAAGCAGGCAGGTACTGGCGACAGTGGGCAGGTGAGGCATACACTGGTAGCAGACTGCAGAACAGCAAGCACAGCAGGATGTAAGGCAAATACTGGAAACCACAGGAAGATTAGCAAAGTCGGGCAGGCCAGATCATACACTGGCAGGACGGATCAGGTACAGAGGAGCAGGCAAGAACCTGGTCAAGGTACAACCTGGGTCAGAAACCAATCAGTGGAACAGAAGCAAATGGAGCAGGCAGAAGTGGTGGTCAAAGACAAGCTGGGGAACAAGGCGGAGTTCAGAGAGTAGTCAGACAAGCCGGGTCAGCAACTGGAATCAGGATGCAGAATCACGGGGTCACAGGATACAGGGGAGGCTGAAGACAAAGCAGCACTTAATCTGAGTACTGCCACTGTTTAAATAGCCCATTTGGTGGCAGCATCTGTCACAAGTGCATGTGACTGCGTACATGTATGTGCATGACTGCGCGCGCCTATGCGCATAAGTATTAGCGAAATTCCTACATTTATGAGAGGAATTATGAATTAGGCTGTGAAGAGGCACAGAAGTCCGTCCAGAGGGACCATGTTGTCTACTGGCATGTCCCTTCCTGATAACACCAAACTCATTATAGTGTGGGGTTGATGTACTAAAACTGGAGCGTGCAAAATCTGGTGCAACTGTGTATGGAAACCAATCAGCTTCCAGTTTTTTTTTTTGTCACAGCTTAATTGAACAAAGTTATAAGTTAGAAGCTAATTGGCTACCATGCACAGCTGCACCAAATTTTGCACTCTACAGTTTTGGTAAATCTACCCCCATGTCTTTATTTAGTTGGCTTTGTACACTTTGTCATGTGATAGAGTTACAGGTTAGGGTTACGGGTTAGGGATTAGGGCTAGGAGTTAAGTTTTAGGGTTAAAAGGTTAGGTTTGGAAGGTTAGGGTTAGAGGGTTAGGGTCATGCTGAAGCATAAAAGGGTCTTTCCCAACTGTTACCACAACCGCTGGAAGAGCACAAGTGTCTACAATGTCTTGGATGCTGTAGTATTAAATGGGTTGTAAACCTTTGTGCTTTTTCACCTTAATGCATTCTATTCATTAAGGTGAAAAAACTTTTATAGTGCAGCACCCCCCCAGACCCCCAACCCCCCCTTTTAGTCACCTAAGCCCGGTCTTTCCGGCGCCCAGAACAAGCACACCAGCTCCAGCCTATATCTCGGGTCCTGATTGGATAGATTGATAGCAGCGCGGCCATTGGCTCCCGCTGCTGTTGATCAAATTTAATGACGCGGGAGCCGGGGGGGCGCGTCCTGCTGTCTGTGTCAATAGACGCACGAGATCGCTTTTCCAACATTTGAGAAGAGGAAGAGCCAGGAGCGCCACTGAGGGACCCGAGAAGAGTAGGATCAGGTAGACATGTGCGCTGTCAATAAATTTGTTTTGTTCCGTTTAGTATTAGCCTTTAATTCGTATTTCGTAATTCGTGTCTGAAATTCAATTTGGATTCGTACGAAATAGGAATTTTTGTTAGGTTTTTTAACTTTTCGTAACAATTACGAACATTCGTTATGATGAATTTATCATTATGAGCGGCTCCCACCATCCCTGTGTTGTGCTCATTATGAGGGGCTCCCACCATCCTTGTGTTGTGCTCATTATGAGGGGCTCCTATCTTCCCTGTGCTGTGCTCATTATGAGGGGCTCCCACCATCCCTGTGCTGTACTCATTATGAGGGGCTCCCACCATCCTTGTGTTGTGCTCATTATGAGGGGCTCCTATCTTCCCTGTGCTGTACTCATTATGAGGGGCTCCCACCATCCCTGTGCTGTACTCATTATGAGGGGCTCCCACCATCCCTGTGTTGTGCTCATTATGAGGGGCTCCCCCCATCCCTGTGCTGTTCTCATTATGAGGGGCTCCCCCCATCCCTGTGCTGTGCTCATTATGAGGGGCTCCTCCCATCCCTGTGTTGTGCTCATTATGAGGGGCTCCCCCCATCCCTGTGTTGTGCTCATTATGAGGGGCTCCCCCCATCCCTGTGCTGTTCTCATTATGAGGGGCTCCCCCCATCCCTGTGCTGTGCTCATTATGAGGGGCTCCCACCATCCCTGTGCTGTGCTCATTATGAGGGGCTCCCACCATCCCTGTGTTGTGCTCATTATGAGGGGCTCCCCCCATCCCTGTGTTGTGCTCATTATGAGGGGCTCCCACCATCCCTGTGTTGTGCTCATTATGAGGGGCTCCCACCATCCCTGTGTTGTGCTCATTATGAGGGGCTCCCCCCATCCCTGTGTTGTGCTCATTATGAGGGGCTCCCACCATCCCTGTGTTGTGCTCATTATGAGGGGCTCCCACCATCCCTGTGTTGTGCTCATTATGAGGGGCTCCCCCCATCCCTGTACTGTGCTCATTATGAGGGGCTCCCACCATCCCTGTGCTGTGCTCATTATGAGGGGCTCCCACCATCCCTGTGTTGTGCTCATTATGAGGGGCTCCCACCATCCCTGTGTTGTGCTCATTATGAGGGGCTCCCACCATCCCTGTGTTGTGCTCATTATGAGGGGCTCCCCCCATCCCTGTGTTGTGCTCATTATGAGGGGCTCCCACCATCCCTGTGTTGTGCTCATTATGAGGGGCTCCCACCATCCCTGTGTTGTGCTCATTATGAGGGGCTCCCACCATCCCTGTGCTGTGCTGACTTCCTGGGTTTTTAACTTCATCATAACGAATAATCAGAATTAACAAACATTCTTATTTTGTCCAATTCTGAGTCTCCCATCGACTACCAGTACCAGTCTCCCACTCCCATATTAAAAAAAAAGGTCATTTTCCCAACTCTCAGTCAGCAGCAGAAGAAAACCTCTGATTGATCAGCAAAACACCAGTCACGTTTCCGTTGTAACGGAATTCGGATCCGAAATTCGTAAACAAAATTTTGTATAAAATTCTGAGGCATAGCAATTCGTATTTTGGATCCTCCCGAATGTACGAATTTACGGAAATTCATACGAATTTTTGATTCATACGAAACTAAACGCACATGTCTAGGATCGGGGCCACTCTGTGCAAAACCAACTGCACAGAGGAGGTAAGTATGACATAATTGTTATTTATTTATTTTTTTTAAAAGACGAAGGTTTAGCTATCCTGTAACATTGCCCTTTACTGGAAACATCTGAACCCATCTTTTTGGAGGGGGAGTTCCACCGATGTTCAACCACATATTGTGTATAACTAAAAACGATATATAAAAAAAAAAAGGACTTTAAAACACTAGCACAAGATTACATACTCCATACTTATTATTTGCACCCACATATCTAAGCATTACAAAGTTTCCCTTTAAGAATCATTTTATTTACATTACATTGTTGCCTTTTCAACAACAGTCTCATTTTTATATGCACAATTTACTTGTCATGAGCTCAGCTAGCCCTGATTTAAGATCCCCTCTTCTTTATGCAAAAATGTCACTGGTGATGCTATTTCATGCTCCGATAAGCCTCCTTATTGACTAGCTTCTGACTTTCTGATCTGTGGAATAATTGTGAAGGAAGACCTAAAGAGTGTCCATCTATCTTCTTCCAAGGTAATAGCTTCCACGAGTTTACCCATACCGCCACGTAGTGATTACTGTCATAGACCCGCCAGCCACCATGTGGATGTTAGCGTGAGCGTAATCCTCTGCTGATCAGAAACTGTTTTTCATGTAGCTATTAAATAAACCTTCTTCACGACAGGTGGAGAACCATGAAGTGAGGAGGCTCTGATTGCGTTCTTTCAGATCTCTATATCCCCCTCCATACTTTTAGTTGGAGAAAAATTCCACATATTAACATGATTGTTTGGAAAATTGCTTTGGGAATGAATAGCAGGGCTGATGACGTTGGCTTGCTGCAATTCCATTACTGTACAACTCAAGAATGGTAGTTGGAATTCCACAATTGAGAAAATGTTATGTTACATAAGGCTGAATACGTTTGCCATTCCTGCATTTAGTATTTTATTAAAACCCAACTCGTTCAAAGGAATATATGCAAATTGCACAGTAAGAGGACCACTACTGGTTGTAAATTGTTATCTCTGAGCCCACTGTGCGGTTCGCAATAACAAAACACCAAGGTGCATGTGAACACACACAGAAAAGTGCACAAGGGTGTGCCATATGGTCTCCTCATGACTGCCTAGCTAAAACATCTGGTGGTCGCTGATCCTCATGATCAGCCCAAATTGACCAATGAGTAAGTAGGTGAGGGGCTCTCCCAAGGGAGACTCCCCCAAGGCAGGGGAGGAAGGATCATCAGGATAGGCATGAGGAACCATACCCTACAATCCTGACTGAAAAAGACGCAAAAGATCATTGCACTGACATACAGTGAGAAGAGTAAATTAAAGGAGAAGTACGGGGAAAGCTCATTTGGCTGTACTTCTCCTGGGGATCAACAGGAGTGCAGTTCATTCTGCACTCCTGTGACCCGTTTTCAGCAGACAGTGGGCTGAAGTCCACTGTCTACTGACGTCACCGAGCCAGTCCAGGCCCAGTCAGGATCCGCCCACATGGCTGGACCAGCACCAGGCTCAGCCTTTCAGTGAGCCAATGAGAGCCTGGGTCAGCCACTCCTGTCCCCTTCAGAGCAGAGTAGAGCAGAGCAGAGAGCCGGTGACTGATAGTCACCGACTCTGCTCAGGGAGCTGTGAAAAACCAACCGATCAGCGGTGTTTAATTGCTCTGTTCTCAGTGTTATGCCGCGTACACACGGTTGGACTTTTCGTCTACAAAAGTCCGACAGCCTGTCCGACAGACTTTCGACAGACTATTGTCGGGCTTTTGGCGGACTTGCGGCAGACTTTCTTACGAGCGGACTTGCCTACATACGATCACACAAAAGTCCGACGGATTTGTATGTGAATTTTTGCCCGTCGGACTAGCACACAGACGAGCGGATTTCTGGGTCCGGCGGAGTTACGACGTAAAGATTTGAAGCATGTTTCAAATCTAAAGTCCGTCAGATTTGAGGCTGGAAAAGTCCGCCGAAAGTCCGCTGAAAGTCCGGGGAAGCCCACACACGATTGGATTGTCAGCCAGCTTTAGTCCGTCGGCGTCCGTCGGACTTTTGCAGACGAAAAGTCCAACCGTGTGTGGCATTAGAGCTGGCAGGTGACTTCGGTCCGATATTGCATCCACCTAGGTAAGTATGATTCTACAAAAAGAAAAAAACTGATTCCCATACTTCTATTTTAAAGGATCAATAACAAGACAATGACCAGGCCCAGTCTTGGCCAAAAGGTCTCGCCTATGAAGCATAGCGCAAGGAAATGTGGAATCTCACCCTAGTGCTTGTTCTCACTGTGGGATCCCAAACCCATAATGCTACCAAGAGCACCCCTGGGTCACCACTTCCAGAGGGAGTTCAGAGAAGAGGCCCACGGAACCTTCAAGATTCATGGAACCTTCAAGATTTCAAGATTGTTTGTGTGGAACAATGTGCCAAAATCACATCTGAGCAAAGCATGCGTCTAGTTTCTCCATACAGGAGGCATCTTGCAGCTGTCATTACCAACAAAGGATTTTGTACATGCTATTAAATATATTTACCTTGCTTTGTGCACTGGTAGCAGTCATGTTGGAACAGGAAGGGGCCATCCCCAAACTGTTCCCATAAAGTTGGGAGCATGAAATTGTCCAAAATGTCTTGGTATGCTGACGCCTTAAGAGTTCCCATCACTGGAACTAAGGGGCCAAGCCCAACCCCTGAAAAACAACCCCCACACCATAATCCCCCCTCCCCCCACACCATAATCCCCCCTCCACCAAATGATTTGGACCAGTGCACAAAGCAAGGTCCATAAAGACAGGGATGAGCGAGTTTGGGGTGGAGGAACTTGACTGGCCTTTATAGAGTCCTGACCTCAACCCGATAGAACATCTTTTGGACGAGTGGAGACTGCAAGCCAGACCTTCTCGTCCAACATCAGTGCCTGACCTCACAAATACGTTTCTGGAAGAATGGTCAAACATTCCCATAGACACCCTCGTAAACCTTGTGGACGGCCTTCCCAGAAGAGTTGAAGCTGTTATAGCTGCAAAGGGTGGGCCAACTCAATATTGAGTCCTGCGGACTAAGACTGGGATGCCATTAAAGTTCATGTGCGTGTAAAGGCAGGCGTCCCAATACTTTTGGTGATATAGTGTATTTACCTAGAAAAATGGTGACATGTTAAATACTTATTTTTCCCGCTGTATATATAATATCCCCCCCCCCCATAATCAACATATCATGGTTCTATCATCATCTTTACCATATTGGAGTCTACTTATTCCCCCTAAGAATTGTATCAGCTCAGAATATTACATCAGAATATTGGCTCCATATCCATCCATCACTCTCCCGTTGTGCTGCATTTAAATGGCTTCATGAATTTCACCTACTGTAACCGTTTTTCGGCCTTTCTTAATGCGTGTTTTAAATGCATGGAAGCATGAACGTGTATCGGAATGACAGTGTGATTGGTTGCGTGGCGTGCGACATCAAAGAAATGGAAATGAAAAGAAAAAAAAAGCTGAGGACATTTCATGCGTGGAAGTCACTAAAGATTAAACTTTCTTTTATCACACAGAGACACTTTCTAGTAGTCATTTAAAGTGAATATCTGTGAGGACAGAAATATTGAATATTATTTCTTACAAGCACTTGTACCACACACAGGTCAGAATGGGTTCACTGTCCATTCAGCCAATACAGCCTAGATCAGTTGTCTCCAAACTGTGGCCCAGGGGCCGGATGCGGCCCTTCGCCTGCTTTTATCTGGCCCTTGGGCCACTATTCCCTCCACCATTGGCATCGGTGGCGCATAGTTCCTGCCACTGACACCAATGATGGGGCACTATTCCTCCCAATAAGCTGACACCAATGATGGGGCACTATTCCTCCCACTGACACCAATGATGGGGCACTATTCCTCCCACTGATACCAATGATGGGGCACTATTCCTCCCACTGATATCAATGATGGGGCACTATTCCTCCCACTGATACCAATGATGGGGCACTATTCCTCCCACTGATACCAATGATGGGGCACTATTCCTCCCACTGACACCAATGATGGGGCACTATTCCTCCCACTGACACCAATGATGGGGCACTATTCCTCCCACTGATACCAATGATGGGGCACTATTCTTCCCACTAATACCAATGATGGGGCACTATTCCTCCCACTGATACCAATGATGGGGCACTATTCCTCCCAATAATACCAATAATGGGGCACTATTCCTCCCACTGATACCAATGATGGGGCACTATTCCTCCCACTGATACCAATGATGGGGCACTATTCCTCCCACTGATACCAATGATGGGGCACTATTCCTCCCACTGATACCAATGATGGAGCACTATTCCTCCCACTGATACCAATGATGGGGCACTATTCCTCCCACTGATACCAACGATAGGGGACTATTCCTCCCACGAATACCAATGATGGGGCACTATTCCTCCCACTGATACCAACGATAGGGGACTATTCCTCCCACTGATACCAATGATGGGGTACTATTCCTCCCACTGATACCAATGATGGGGCACTATTCCTCCCAATAATACCAATGATGGGGGCACTATTCCTCCCAATAATACCAATGATGGGGCACTATTCCTCCCACTGATACCAATGATGGGGCACTATTCCTCCCACTGATACCAATGATAGGGGACTATTCCTCCCACTGATACCAATGATGGGGTACTATTCCTCCCACTGATACCAATGATGGGGCACTATTCCTCCCAATAATACCAATGATGGAACACTATTCCTCACACTGATACCAATGATGGAGCACTATTCCTCCCAATAATACCAATCATGGGGCACTATTCCTCCCAATAGTACCAATGATGGGGCACTTTTCCTCTCACTGATACCAGTGACGGGACACTATTCCTCCCACTGATACCAATGATGGGGCTCTATTCCTCCCACTAATACCAATGATGGGGCACTATTCCCCACACTGATGCCAATGATGGGGCACTATTCCCCACACTGATACCAATGATGGGGCACTATTCCTCCCACTGATACCAATGATGGGGCACTAGTCCTCCCAATAATACCAATGATGGGGCACTATTCCTCCCACTAATACCAATGATGGGGCACTATTCCTCCCACTGATACCAATGATGGGGCACTATTCCTCCCAATAATACCAATGATGGGGCACTATTCCTCCCACTGATACCAATGATGGGGCACTATTCCTCCCACTGATACCAATGATGGGGCACTATTCCTCCCACTGATACCAATGATGGGGCACTATTCCTCCTACTGATACCAATGATGGAGCACTATTCCTCCCACGAATACCAATGATGGGGCACTATTCCTCCCACTGATACCAACGATGGGGTACTATTCCTCCCACTGATACCAATGATGGGGCACTATTCCTCCCAATAATACCAATGATGGGGCACTATTACTCCCAATAATACCAATGATGGGGCACTATTACTCCCACTGATACCAATGATGGGGCACTATTCCTCCCACTGATACCAATGATGGGGCACTATTCCTCGCACTGATACCAATGATGGAGCACTATTCCTCCCACTGATACCAACGATGGGGTACTATTCCTCCCACTGATACCAATGATGGGGTACTATTCCTCCCACTGATACCAATGATGGGGCACTATTCCTCCCAATAATATCAATCATGGGGCACTATTCCTCCCAATAATATCAATGATGGGGCACTATTCCTCCCAATAGTACCAATGATGGGGCACTTTTCCTCTCACTGATACCAGTGATGGGACACTATTCCTCCCACTGATACCAATTATGGGGCACTATTCCTCCCAATAATACCAATGATGGGGCACTATTCCTCCCAATAATTCCAATGATGGGGCACTTTTCCTCTAACTGATACCAATGAGGGAGCACTATTCCTCCCACTGATACCAATGATGGGGCTCTATTCCTCCCACTAATACCAATGATGGGGCACTATTCCCCACACTGATGCCAATGATGGGGCACTATTCCCCACACTGATACCAATGATGGGGCACTATTCCTCCCACTGATACCAATGATGGGGCTCTATTCCTCCCACTAATACCAATGGTAATGCAATATTCCCCCCCCGATACCAATGATGGAGCACTATTCCTCCCACTGATACTAATGATGGGGCACTATTCCTTCCACTAATACCAATGATGGAGCACTATTCCTCCCACTGATACCAATCATAGGGAACTATTCCTCCCACTGACAATAATGATGGGGCACTACTGTATATCTTCCATAGGGTATTGGAATAACACCATTGATGGGGCATGGCCTTTGTTTATAAAGTTTGGAGACCCCAATCTAGACTTCACTCATTATTGCTGGAGATACTAGGCAAAATGCTGTACTCAGATTTTACAAATTAATGCCTTATCTACCAAAATACGTTTATAAATATCCTGGCTGTCAAGGGGTTAAAACAAGCTTGGTATTGATTTTTACAGATCACTCATGGCTTTCAGTTTAAATTGTATCAGAGGCTCTGAAGTCACCTGGATCAATGATGCCAGCTACTCTGTGATATCCATTGGAACAATTCTTTATAGGCTACATAGCAGAGTACAGCAGCAACATGCCAACACATTTCGGCCAAAGCCTTACTCTTAGCTATGAGTAAGGCTTTGGCCGAAACGTGTTAGCATGTTCCTGCTATGTAGTCAATAAAGAATTGTTCCAAAGGATGTTACGGAATAGCTAGCTTTATTGTATCAGAGGATTGATGCTACATTTCAAATTGGGCCAGAGCGCCGGTTCCCAGTCTCCCTGGTAATCCGGGGTAGAACATGCATTCTTCTTTGACTTTAGAGCAGCCTGATCACTTTTACATTGCTCCAAAGGTGCCACCCTTACCCTTCCTCCTGGGGTGGTTCCCGGGCTTTCCCTTTTCTCCAGAGAGCCCAGGACCACGGTAAAATACAGTAAAATTTATAGCAGGAGAATCCCGGGGAACATATGTTTCCCTGATCTCCACTGCAACTAAAGGGCCCAGAAACAGTGTGTATTTCATCACATTTGGCTACTGTAGTCAGGGAAGCAGCTAATCAATCACAACCTGTGCTTGAATAGCTGCAGTGGAGGGCAGGGGAGAAATCAATAAAGAAGAGCTTTCACCTACCCATTCTATCATGATGGGGGATTGTTAACTCTTTGTGATAACAATAAAGTAAAAAAAAAAAATAAATGTAATAAAATAAACAAAACTGTATTTTTTTTAAAAGCACCACCTTTGCCCCTGTACACACCCCAATGCACATGCGCGCACGGGGAATGAACGTGTATGTAAAAATAAATTGCACCACACGTGATGTCTCTATGCAAACAGAATGAGAGCAATAATTCTAGAGTCAAAATCCATGGTTAACTCTAAACTGATGACATTTATCCTGTCCTGGTCAGTGAGCCTGACGTGCAGAGGAAGGCTTCTCGTACACCTCCGACTGGAGGGCCACCGATGGTGAGACACAAGAGCACGGCGAGGTAAGAGCGCCTATGATCAGTCCGGTAGTCTGCGCTGGTGGTTGCCGATACTTTACTGGAAGGAAACCAAGAGACATCAAGACGGCTGAATGCAGGCAGACCCCAGGCTGAGACTGGCACCGGCTCCCTCCTTCACTTACAGATCTCCTCAGCTGCATGCGATGTGCGGGGAGAGTGGGGGGAGGAGGGAGTGAGGCAGAGAGAGAGGTGTCCGGAGTCTGACACTGACTATCCCACACACCGTAATCATCTCTTTCCCCGCTGGCTTCACTCACTGCAGACCTGACTATAGCCTCCTCCTCCTCGGCTCTGACGTTTTATGTACACAGACCGGGAGGAAGAGCTGAGGAGGAGGAAGAGGGACAGCGCACCACAGCGCCTGCCCAGGGCTGAGGTATTGCAGAGGAGGGGGACATTTATGCTACCAGGAGTCATTTTAGGGAAGGGGGGTTGAGGGTATGTACTAGGGGGTGCTTTGTTTTGGGTTAGAAATGACTATGCTAAAAAACAGAGGGGGAGATTTGAGGTTTAACCCCCCAGCACAATTCCTCTCCCCTTCCAAAGCGCCCCCTACCACATATCCTCTAACCCCCACCCCCCAAAATCAAAGATCTCATCCCAGCTCCATCCATCCCCCCCGATCCCATACCTGCTGAATCCACCCCCCATCCCATCCCAGCTCCATCCATCCCCCCATCCCATCCCTGCTTCATCCACCCCACATGCCATCCCAGCTCCATCCACCTCCCATCCCATCCCGGCTCCATCCACCCCCCATCCCATCCCAGCTCTATCCATCCCCCCATCCCATCCCTGCTTCATCCACCCCACATGCCATACCAGCTCCATCCACCTCCCATCCCATCCCAGCTCCATCCATGCACGTGCATCTGCACACATCTGTGCACATCTGCTTGGCCCTTTTTCAGCCGGCGCATGCGCATACGCGTGTGCCTCGGAACTCCATCTGCACTATTGCGGAGCCTTTCCTGATGTATAATCTCACAAAAGAAGAGCGCTATCTTTCATTTAGATCCCGTTCACACTGAGGCAGTTTTCAGGCGTTTTATCGATAGAAATAACGCCGGAAAAGCACCTGAAAACTGCCTCCCATTCATTTAAAAAGGGGTTCTTTCACACTGGGGCAGTGCACTTGCGGGGCAGTAGAAAAAGTCCTGCAAGCAGCATCTTTGGGGTGTGTTTGGAGCACTGTAAAAAGCGCTCCAAAAACGCCCCTGCCCATTGAAATGAATGGGCAGCGCTTCCAAAGCACATTTAAAAGCGTTTCGAAAGCGCTACAAAACGGGTCTTTTTTTTTTTTTTTTTTTTTAGCAGTGCTTCAGTGTGAAAGGGGTCTAAATGAAGCGCATAAATCATAAAAGTGACCATCAATCTCAAAAAGAATGACACTAAGAAGAATATACTCAGTCAGAATGAGTCCATTTTTCATTAAAAAATCCATACGAAAAGGAATGTCCAATTCCCGTAAATAGTGCAGTCCCATACACCATAAGAATCTTGACTTTGACCGCCCCGGTGTCTTTCACCCCACATAAGGGTATCCTCTCACCTGCTTAGATAGACCTTTGCAGTATTATAGTGGCACAGCTCCACTGGCTGATCAATCCCGGTCCGCAGCTCCCTGCCTGGTGCCATTCATATAGAAAGCAAGAGGAAGAAAGCATAGTGCAGATCGCTAATAATAGTTTTTATTTAAATGTATAATACGCTCACATTTAAGAAGTAAAAAAAGGCATGTCTTAGTAATCTCAGGACGTCACAGCTCCGCCTAGCTTCACCCAGAGTAATTACGTCACTGCCTACCTCACGTGTTGCGCCCAATGGGCTTTCTCAAAGATTCAGGCTTTCCTGACATAATCGCTTGCCAGCTATCCACAGTACTTTTACTGCGAGTTGGCAGCAGCTGCAAGCTAAGCCCCCCCCGAGGCGTGATCCCGGAGCCACTGTGTCCATCACAGTAATCAGCACCTGGCGGCTGTCAGCTGGGGTATTATGTGAGTGCTATCACCAATCATAGCGATCACGATTACATGTATGCCAAACTGTCATGAAACCAACTAAAACCAATCTTATGCCGCATACACATGATCGGATTTTCCGACAACAAATGTTGGATGTGAGCTTGTTGGCAGAAAGTCCGTGTGTACGCTCCATCGAACATTTGTTGTCGGACTTTCCGCCAACAAATGTTGGCTAGTAGATTCTCAAATTTTCCGCCAACAAATTTTTGTTGTCGCACTTTCCGATCGTGTGTACAAAAGTCCGTCGCACAAAAGTCTATGCGTGCTCAGAATCAAGTACGAGCCGGAAGCGCTGGGCGAGCAAGCGCCCCCCTCTGAACCATACTAGGCCACATGCCCTCAACATGAGAGGGTGCCTTGGGGCATGGGGAGCTCTGCCCCCCCCACCCCAAAGCACCTTGTCCCATGGGGACAAGAGCCTCTTCCCCACAACCCTGGGCGGTGGTTGTGGGGGTCTGTGGGCAGGGGATTTATTGGAATCTGATGAGGTGGCACTGATGGACACTGATGAGGTGGCATTGATGAGAAGGCACTAATATTCTGCAATTATGGTGTATGGTCTGAGCACTGACAGGCTGACCCCCCCACCCCTTCAACCTCTGCAGCAATGCTGGCAGTACTTATACATCTATTTACCAAAGACAACCTCTGGATATGACGCTGAGCATGTGACCTCAACTTCTTTGGTGGACCACGGCAAGGCCTGTTCTGAGTGGAGCCTGTCCTGTTATACCTCTGTATGGTCTTGGCCACCGAGCTGCAGCTCAGTTTCAGGGTCTTGGCAATCTTCTTATAGCCTAGGCCATCTTTATGTAGAGCAACAATTCTTTTTTTTAGATCCTCAGAGAGTTCTTTGCCATGAGGTGCCATGTTGAACTTCCAGTGACCAGTATGAGAGAGTGAGAGCGATAACATTAAATTTAACACACCTGCTTCCCATTCACACCTGAAACCTTGTAACACTAACGAGTCACATGACACCGGGGAGGGAAAATGGCTATTTGGGCCCAATTTGGACATTTTCACTTAGGGGTGTACTCACTTTTGTTGCCAGCGGTTTAGACATTAATGGCTGTGTGTTGAGTTGTTTTGAGGGGACAGCAAATTTACACTGTTATACAAGCTGTACACTCACTACTTTACATTGTAGCAATGTGTCATTTCTTCAGTGTTGTCACATGAAAAGATAGAAGAAAAGATTTACAAAAATGTGAGGGGTGTACTCAATTTTGTGAGATATTGTAACTCTCATTAGGTTGATGGTACCTCCATATTTTATATAATATTTAGATGATTGGAGGCTTCCACACTTTCTTTAGATTCAATTTTTTTTTTTTTTAAATTGAGATGTGTTCTCTTCATCTTCATACATATGTATCTCCAAATACAATAACCTCCAACTCATGGAAAACCTCCTATTCAGCTGATATGGACGGTATCTATTCATGTATCAAACATACAATTGTTATTCCGTTTTCCAGGTGAGATTACTTCTCAATGCGTTTCCCAGATATTACGATCTGCGTCTTCAGTAGAGAAAAAAAAAAGGAGGTAATAAATAATAGGAATAGGAATAGTCCATCTTGCCAGTAGGTATCAAATGCACCAGCCAGGACAGACAGGGGGCAGTGAGTCCCCCTAACAGTAAATGATGGAACATCTTTCATACCTGGACACTAGGGATGAGCTTCGTGTTCGAGTCGAACCCATGTTCGACTCGAACATCGGCTATTCGCCCGTTCGCCGAATTGCGAACGATATGGGCCGTTCGCGCCAAATTCGTGTGGCGCGTCACGGCCCATAATTCAATGCGGCATCGCAGTGCATTGCTGGCTGATGATTGGCCAAGCATGCACTATGACCCGCATGCTTGGCCAATCACAGCGCCGTCTGAACAGAGAGCTGGCTTTGGCCAATTATGGCTCAATTATGGCTCAGGGGATTTAGTACACGCCCCACACTATATAAGGCCGCCTGCACGGCGGCCCTGTGTAGTGTGTGTTCCGGCGTTCATAGGTAGAGAGAGAGAGAGACAGACAGTGACATTTGATTTGAGTTAGATAGATTAGGCAGAACAGTCAGTCAGTTAGCTGCACTTACAGTGTATTGTGCAGTGGTGTATTTAGGCTTTGTGCTGCCCTAGGCCTGACTAAACTTGGGCACCCCCTAATTTAAATATGACCAACCCCTTCCTGTCAAGGCCACACCCTTTCTTTTTAAGACCCGCCCTGTCATCTTCATCTGAGGAAGACAGAGGGACGTCGGGGGAGGAGGACAGAGAGGGTTGTTGTGGTGGTCAATAAGGCCTAGAGAATAGCAGGTTAGGCACGGCTCAGTCCATAGTAACAGTAATGGATAATGGCCAACAGGCCCTCTTACCAGACCCAGCGAAACCGCAACAGTGATCCTGTGGCTCTCTCTCTGGTGGTGTGGGTACAGCTTGGCTCCCTCTCTGGTGGTGTGGGTACAGCGTGACTCCCTCTCTGGTGGTACGGGTACAGCGTGGCTCCCTCTCTGGTGGTGCAGGTACAGCGTGGCTCCCTCTCTGGTGGTGCAGGTACAGCGTGGCTCCCTCTCTGGTGGTGCGGGTACATCGCGGCTCCCTCTCTGGTGGTGCGGGCACAGCCTAGCTCTATCTGGTGGTGCGGGTACAGCGTGGCTTTATCTGGTGGTGCGGGTACAGCGTGGCTTTATCTGGTGGTGCGGGTACAGCATGGCTCCCTCTCTGGTGGTGCGGGCACAGCGTGACTCCATCTGGTGGTGCGGGTACAGCGTGGCTCCATCTGGTGGTGCGGGTACAGCGTGGCTCCCTCTCTGGTGGTGCGGGTACAGCGTGGCTCCCTCTCTGGTGGTGCGGGCACAGCGTGGCTCCATCTGGTGGTGCGGGTACAGCGTGGCTCCCTCTCTGGTGGTGCAGGTACAGCGTGGCTCCCTCTCTGGTGGTGCGGGTACATCGCGGCTCCCTCTCTGGTGGTGCGGGCACAGCGTAGCTCTATCTGCTGGTGCGGGTACAGCGTGGCTTTATCTGGTGGTGCGGGTACAGCGTGGCTTTATCTGGTGGTGCGGGTACAGCATGGCTCCCTCTCTGGTGGTGCGGGCACAGCGTGACTCCATCTGGTGGTGCGGGTACAGCGTGGCTCCATCTGGTGGTGCGGGTACAGCGTGGCTCCCTCTCTGGTGGTGCGGGTACAGCGTGGCTCCCTCTCTGGTGGTGCGGGTACAGCGTGGCTCCCTCTCTGGTGGTGCGGGTACAGCGTGGCTCCCTCTCTGGTGGTGCGGGTACAGCGTGGCTTTATCTGGTGGTGCGGGTACAGCGTGGCTTTATCTGGTCTCCCCCAGCACAGTCTTCTCTTTTTCTTCCCCTGTAGCACTCTGCTGTTTGCCGGGTTCCAGGTCAGGTCCCCCCCAGCGCATGTATGTTGGGGGACTGTAGCCTGTAGTATGTCTGTGGACATACTGGGGCCGTCAATCTTCTGGGACTACATTTCCCATAATGCCCATCCCCCGTGAGTTCGGATTGGCTCTCTGCTATGACAAGAGCGGGCAGAGAGCCGGGCGGCGCTTAGGGGAACGAGCCGCTCTCCTCTCCTGTTCAACTTCAGCTGACAGGAGAAAAGAGGGGGGGTGAGCGGGGGAAATACACAGACACTGTGTACACAGCTCTCCTCTCCCTGTCACAGCGCCACTGCCTGTGATCATCGCTTTGCCGATGAGGGGGGGGCCAGTGCACCCACTACAACTGCTTCCTGGTGTCACCCGAGTGCAGTCCGCCCCCCCCCCCGCACTCCCATAGCGATGTCATTTAGATATACTCCTCGGATGGCGGCCCTGCATGCGCGAGTCGGGAGGAGGATGCAGGTGCTTTTTTTTTCGTGGGGGGGTTGCCGCCCCCGCAAAGTGCCGCCCTAGGCCTGGGCCTTGTCGGCCTAGGCCTAAATACAGCACTGGTATTGTGTATATATATATGCATCCCAGGTGTTGCGTATATATATATATATATATATATATATATATATATATATATACACTGTATTCAGTTTAGCTAGATCCATTCCTGTTATCCTCCTACTGACAGGCAGGCTTGTCTTGTTACAGTATTTACAGCTACCTGAAGAAAATTACTGGTGTTCTTTTGATCCTATTAGTACCACAGTCAGGCAGCTAGGCTATTTACAGTTAGTGCAGTGCGTCCTGCTCACAGTGTTCAGCTAAAACTGGAAGTTAGTGGGGTGCGTCCTGCTCACAGTGTTCAGCTAAAACTTCAAGTTAGTGTAGTGTGTCCTGCTCACAGTGTTCAGCTAAAACTACAAGTTAGTGTAGTGCGTCCTGCTCACAGTGTTCAGCTAAACCTACAAGTTATTTTTTTGCGAGCTCTGCACAGTGTTCAGCTAAAGCTACCTGTAGAAGGTTGGTGGTGTTCTCATACTACAGGCAGGCAGTTGATTTTGCTAGCTGCTTTATCAGTACATATATATATATATATATCCCAGCTTAGTGCAGCTACAGGCCATTAGTATGTCTGGAAGGCCAAGAAGGAGAGGGCAAGCAGGCTCTGTGTCTAGTGCTGGTCGTGGAGACGGTGCATCCTCATCAGCACGTGGCCATGGGACACGCTTGGCCTTTTTTTTGGCACCTGGCCGTGTTGAGCCGCAACATGCGGAAGACTTGGTCGAGTGGATGGACAAGCCATCCTCATCCTCCTCAACCTCTCTCACCCATGCCCAGGGTACTTTGTCTGGCAAAGCAGCGGCCTCTTCCCTTGGCTCAATGTCATCAGTGACTCCTTCCCTAGCCCCACCATGTCCTCCTGAGGAGTCCCCACAGTGTTGGGTACATGCTCCAGGAGGATGCCCAGCGTTTGGAAGGCTCTGATGATGATACTGAGCTCAATGAAGGCAGTAACGTGAGCACGGACAGAGGGGGTGCCCAAGAAGGACAGCAATCTGGCAGTCATGCTCCCCCTGCTGCAGCATACTGCCAGGTTTGCTCCAGTGATGAGGAGGGAGGGGATGATGAGGTCACTGACTCAAGGTGGGTGCCTGATAGGAGAGAGGAGGAGGAGGAGGCACATCACCAACGAGGCAGGATGCCCTCCAGGGGCCAGCCTAAGGGCAGCACCTTGACTGCATCACACCCCAAAGCTCCACATGTGCAGGGCGCTGCAGTCTCTGCGCGTTATTCAAAAAGTTCTTTGGTGTGGCCCTTTTTTGAGACGAGTGCATCAGATCGCACCACTGCTATTTGCAACATATGTCTCAAGCGTATCACAACAAAGAGGACCTCTCCTTGCTCTTCATCAGCCGAGATGTCCAACCCCACTATACCTTCAGTCCTCTCTGAGACCTGCACTGAGAGGAATGAAGGTGTAGAATTAGGTGTGTCACAGCCACGTACTTGTGGGCAATCTGCTTTTGGTACACCGACGTCAGATTGTACCAGGCAAATTTCCCTGCCCCAGCTGCTGCAATGCCGAAAGAAGTTTGCTCCCAGCCATCCACATGCCCAGCGGTTGAATGCTAGCTTGGCAAAATTGCTAGCACTTCAACTGCTGCCTTTTCAGTTGGTAGACTCTGCCCCCTTCCGTGAGTTTGTGGAATGTGCGGTTCCTCAGTGGCAGGTACCCAAACGCCACTTTTTCTCACGGAAGGCGATTCCGGCTCTCTACCGGCATGTGGAAGGCAATGTCCATGCCTCACTGGACAGGGCAGTCAGCGGTAAGGTGCATATTACCACTGACTCATGGTGCAGCAGGCATGGACAGGGACGTTACCTAAGTTTCACGGCATGTGGAAGGCAATGTCCATGCCTCGCTGGACAGGGCAGTCAGCGGTAAGGTGCATATTACCACTGACTCATGGTGCAGCAGGCATGGACAGGGACGTTACCTAAGTTTCACGGCGCATTGGGTGACTCTGCTGGCAGCTGGGAAGGATGCAGGACAAGGTGCAGTAGTGTTGGAGGTTGTTCCGTCACCACGCCTCCAAAATGCTAATGATTGTGACACACCTCTCTCCTCCACCCCTTCCTCTTCTTCTTCCTCCATGGCCTCGTCCTGTGCTTTGTCCTCGGAACCAGCGGTGCTCCGTAGCCGTTCAAGGGGCTACCCAAGTACGCAGGCCAAAAGATGCCATGCGGTGCTTGAGCTGGGGTGCTTGGGGGACAGGAGCCACACTGGGGCAGAGGTTCTGTCAGCTCTGCAGGGGCAGGTTCAGAGGTGGTTGACGCCATGCCAACTTAAGGCAGGAATGGTGGTTTGCGACAATGGCACCAACCTCCTCTCTGCCCTCCGACAGGGACAAATGACCCATGTGCCCTGTTTGGCTCACGTCCTTAACTTGGTGGTGCAGCGGTTCTTGGGCAGGTACCCGGGCTTACAGGATGTCCTGAGGCAGGCTAGGAAAGTCTGTGTGCATTTCCGCCGGTCATATAATGCCAGTGCTCGGCTGACGGACCTCCAAAAGGAGTTTAACCTGCCCAAGAACCGCCTAATCTGTGACATGCCCACCAGGTGGAACTCAACGTTGGCCATGCTGCAGTGGCTGCACACGCAGCAGAGGGCCATCAATGAGTACCTGTGCGACTATGGCACCAGGACAGGGTCAGGGGAGCTTGGTTTTTTTTCCCCACGCCAGTGGGCCATGATCAGGGATGCATGCACTGTCCTGTCACCATTTGAGGAGGCCACAAGGATGGTGAGCAGTGACAGTGCATGCATCAGTGACACTGTCCCCCTTGTCCACCTGTTGGAGCACACGCTGCATGGAATAATGGACAGGGCACTTGAGGCAGAACAGAGGCAGGAAGAAGAGGACTTCCTTAGCTCTCAAGGCCCCCTTTATCCAGACAGTGTTCCTGCGTGCCTGCAGATCACACAGGAAGAGGAGGAGGAGGAGGAGGAGGAAGATTGTGTCAGTATGGAGGTGGAGCCTGGCACTCAGCATCAGCAGCAGTCTTTAAGGGATCAGTCCCAAGAAACACATGAACTTGTACGTGGCTGGTAGGAGGTGGCCGCGGACCATGTGGTCCTTAGTGACCCAGAGGACTCCGGAACGAATGCCTCAGCAAACCTACGCTGCATGGCCTCCCTGATCCTGCAAAGCCTGCGTAAGGATCCTCGTATTCGGGGTATCAAGGAGAAGGACCAATACTGGCTGGCAACCCTCCTTGATCCACGTTACAAGGGTAAGGTTGCGGACCTTACCTTGCCATCGCAGAGGGAGCAGAGGATGAAACATCTTCGGGAGGCCTTGCAGAAAGGTCTGTGCAACGCGTTCCCAGAGACTGGGAGGTTACAAACTCCTGTTTCTGGACAACGTGATGCTGAGGCTTCAGTCAGTCAAAGAAGGAGCAGTGGAGAAGGTGGCCATCTGACCGATGCGTTCAGACAATTTTTTGGTCCCCAGCCCCAAGGTATGATCGGTTCCAGCAACCATTGCCAGCGTCTGTTTTACATGGTGCAGGAATACCTAGGGGCAAGATCTGACTTGGACACCTTTCCTCTGGGTTACTGGGTCTTGAGGATGGATTACTGGCCAGAGCTTGCACAGTATGCAATTGAGCTACTGGCCTGTCCTGCATCCAGCGTTCTTTTGGAACGCACATTCAGTGCTTTTGGAGGCTTTGTAACCGATCACAGGGTGCGTCTGTCCACCGACTCGGTCGATCGACTGACCTTCATAAAAATGAATCAGTCTTGGATCACCACCAGCTACCAAGCACCTGATGCTGATGTAACCGAATAATTTTTTTTGAAATCTCAGATCCCTTTAAAGACTGCCTATGCTGATGCTGAGTGACTATCCCTGAGTAATTATCCTGTTCCTCCTCAATCATCACGCTGATAGCTTGTAAGAACATTTTTGGTTCTGGGCGCCACCACCAGTGCCTAAGGCCCAATTTTTCAGCCCCTGTTTAACAGGGGCGTGTAATTACAATTTTTGATGCAATACTTTGCAGCAGGGCTCATTTCTGCGTTCCAACTAGAGTATCTGTGAGAGGTTGCAGTGTTGTGGCACCAGCACCAGTGCCTAAGGCCCAATTTTTCAGCCCCTGTTCAACAGGGGCCTGTAATTAAAATTTTTGATGCAATACTTTACAGCAGGGCTCATTTCTGCGTTCCAACTAGAGTATCTGTGAGGGGTTGCAGTGTTGTGGCACCAGCACCAGTGCCTAAGGCCTAATTTTTCATCCCCTGTTCAACAGGGGCATGTAATTACAATTCTTGATCTAATATTTCACAGCAGGGCCCATTTCTGCACCCACCAAGAGCGAGTGAGGACTTACAGTGTTGTGGCACCAGCACCACCACCACCAAAGGCAATTTTTCTGACCTTGTTCAACAGGGGCATGTAATTACAATTCTTGATCTAATATTTCACAGCAGGGCCCTGTGAGGGCTTACAGTGTTGTGGCCAAAACAACACCTAAGGCCCACATTTCTGCTGAGTATATAGGGCAGGACCCTACTTTCAAACATCTAACTTACAAACGACTCCTACTTGCAAACGGAAGGAGACAACAGGAAGTGAGATGAAATCTACCCCTAGGAAGGGAAATTCTCTCCTGTAAGAGTTAATATGGGAAAAACATTTCTCCTTTCCACTGATGCTTTCCAATCCTTGTTCCACAAAAAAAACCCAAATTTTCAAAAAACGTTTGTCATTGGGACAAAAAGTGAGGTGAAATCTTCTGAAGAGGAGGAAAGACAGCAAAACAAATGTCACAGGGGTGATAACCCTTCCCTATGTTTTCCAAAAAGCTTAAAAAAGATTTTTTGGCTGGAGCTAAACACGTTAAAAATGTACCCATTAAAAATTACAAACAGATTCTACTTAACAACAAACCTACAGTCCCTGTCTTGTTTGCACCGCCTGTATACTGCTGTTCAGAGTATATAGGGCCTGGTGGCCCCACACCTTTCCTTATTTTAATTTGGGTGCGGGGTTCCCCTTAATATCCATACAAGACCCAAAGGGCCTGGTAATGGACTGGGGGGTACCCATGCCGTTTGTCTCACTGATTTTCATCCATATTGCCAGGACCCGACATGACATTAAACCCGCAAGCAGTTTTAAATGAGATTTTTTCCTTTAAAAATGACATTTGGTGCAGGGACTGTTCTAAACACGGGAAACACGCGCCACTTTACAGGCATACTATAGACACCCCCCAGGTACGATATTTAAAGGAATATTTCACTTTTTTTTTTTTTACTTTAAGCATCATTAAAATCACTGCTCCCGAAAAAACGTCCGTTTTTAAAAGTTTTTTTTGCATCGATACATGTCCCCTGGGGTAGGACCCGGGTCCCCAAACCCTTTTTAGGACAATACAATGAAAATTAGCCTTTAAAATGAGCACTTTTGATTTCGAACGTTCGAGTCCCATAGACGTCAATGGGGTTCTAACGTTTGTGCGAATTTTCGGTCCGTTGGCAGGTTCTGGTGCGAACCGAACCGGGGGGGTGTTCGGCTCATCCCTACTGGACACAAAGACAAAACATATTTGAATAAAGAGAGGGAGGGTTATAACTTCTCACAATGTTTTCATTGCTGTCTGTGTTTTATTGTCCAAATGACACCCATCACCCCCCCCCCATCTATTGTGTGGGCATCACAGGGACAGGAAGAGAACATCCTTACAATTCGCACATAGAAAACTAAACCTCCGATAATTGTTACCCTTGGTTCGCGTCTATGAGTTTTTTAGTGGATTTTGCATTTTGCAGAAAAGTCAGGGACTTTTTGTGTTTTGCGTGTAATAGACTTCAATGGACCCGCACCAAAAGATGCAAGTGTTTGCGTTTTTGATGCGTTTTGCTTTTTTTGGCTAATAGGAAAGTAGGACAGTTCTGTTTATGGAGTGCAACTTTAATGCGACTTTACACTCTCTAGCACCCAATTCGTATCAAAGTCGCATAAAAGTTTATTTAAAGAAGTGCAGGAACCTTTATGTGTCCAAAATCGCATGTTAGGGTTAAGGGTTAGTGGTAATTGTTAGGGGTAATTCTTAGGCTTAGAGGCAAAAGTTAGGATTAGAATGCTAACCTTATCAATTACGGCTAACCCTAATGATTACAGCTAACTCTAACCCTAACCCTGCCTCTAACTCTAACCCTAACCCTGCCTCTAACACTAACTCTAACCCTAGCCCTAACCCTGACTCTAACGCTAACCCTAACACTAACTCTAACCCTAACTCTAACCCTAACCCTGCCTCTAACCTTAACCCTAACCCCAACCTTAACTCTAACCGTACCTCTAAGTCTAACTCTAACTCTAACCCTAACCCTGCCTCCAACTCTAACCCTAACTCTAACCCTAACACTAACCTTGTCTCTAACGCTAACCCTAACACTAACTCTAACCCTAACCCTGCCTCTAACCTTAACCCTAACCCCAACCTTAACTCTAACCGTACCTCTAAGTCTAACCCTAACTCTAACCCTAACCCTGCCTCCAACTCTAACCCTAACTCTAACCCTAACGCTAACCTTGTCTCTAAGTCTAACCCTAACCCTGCCTCCAACTCTAACTCTAACTCTAACCCCAACTCTAACCTTGTCTCTAAGTCTAACCCTAACTCTAACCCTAACCCTGCCTCCAACTCCAACCCTAACTCTAACCTTGCCTCTAAGCCTAACCCTAACTCTAACCCTAACCCTAACTATAACCTTGTTTCTAAATCTAACCCTAGCTCTGACCCTAACTCTAACCCTAACTCTAACCCTAACCCTAACCTTAACTCTAACCGTACCTCTAAGTCTAACCCTAACTCTAACCCTAACCCTGCCTCCAACTCTAACCCTAACTCTAACCTTGTCTCTAAGTCTAACCCTAACTCTAACCCTAACCATAACTCTGCCTCTTACTCTAACCCTAACATTAACCCCAACTGTAACTCTAACCGTGCCTCTAAGTCTAACCCTAACTCTAACCTTGTCTCTAAGTCTAACCCAAACTCTAACCCTAACCCTGCCTCTAAACCTAACCTTAACTCTAACTAACTCTAAGCCTGCCTCCAACTCTAAGCCTAACTCTAACCTTGCCTCTAAGTGCAACCCTACCTCTAACCTAACCCTGCCTCTAAATCTAACCCTAACTCTAACCCTAACCCTAACCCTGCCTCTAGCTCTAACCCTAACTCCAACCCTAATGCTAACACCAACCTTAACTCTAACCCTGCCTCTACGTCTAACTCTAACCCTAACTCTAACCCTAACTCTATCCTTGTCTCTAAGTCTAACCCTAACTCTTACCCTAACCCTACCACTAAATCTAACCCTAACTCTAACCCTAACCTTTCCTCCAACTCTAACCCTAAATCTAACCTTGTCTCTAAGTCTAACCCTAACTCTAACCCTAACCCTGCCTCCAACTCTAACCCTAACACTAATGCTAACCCTAACCCTAAGTCTAACCCTAACTCTAACCATAACCCTAACCCTGCCTCCAACTCTAACCCTAACCCTAACCTTGCCTCTAAGCCTAACCCTAACTCTAACCCTAATGCCGCGTACACACGGTCGGACTTTTCATCTACAAAAGTCCAACGGACGCCGACGGACTAAAGCTGGCTGGTAATCCGATCGTGTGTGGGCTTCTCCGGACTTTCAGCAGACTTTTTCAGCCTCAAATCCGACGGACTTTAGATTTGAAACATGCTTCAAATCTTTACGTCGTAACTACGACGGACCCCGAAATCCGCTCGTCTGTGTGCTAGTCCGACGGACAAAAACCCATGCTAGGGCAGCTATTGGCTACTGGCTATGAACTTCCTTATTTTAGTCCGGTGTACGTCATCACGTACGAATCCGTCGGACTTTTGTGTGGTCGTGTGTAGGCAAGTCCGTTCGTTAGAAAGTCTGCTGCAAGTCCGCCGAAAGTCCGCCGGAAGTCTGTCTGTCGGACAGGCTGTCGGACTTTTGTAGACGAAAAGTCCGACCGTGTGTACGCGGCATAACTCTAACCCTAACTTTTAATACTAGCCCTTAACTCTAACTCTAATGACTTTGGAGGTTCCTGCACTACTTTGATGCAGATATTGATTTGTTTGTGCAAAATTATAACGTCTACAAACTAAGGTATATTTTTATTTCTTTTTATTTCTTTCTTTTTACTTGTAATGGTGATGATCAGCGACTTATAGCGGGACTGCAATATTGTGGCAGACAAATTGGACACTAACTGACACTTTTGACACTTTTTGGGGACCGGTGACACTAATATAGTGATCGGTGCTAAGAATATGCACTGTCACTGTACTAATGGCACTGGCTGGGAAGGGGTTAACATCAGGGGCGATCAAAGGGTTAAATGTGTGCCTAACCAGTGTTTATGTGTACTGTGTGAGGTGCTGTCACTAAGGGAAGACATGGGATTTATTCCCTGCTTTGCAGGGACACAAATGTCCCCACTTCTCTCCTGTCAGAACGGTGATCTGCCTCTCGGCTTGATGATCGGCGGGTGCCGGCGGACATCGAGTCCGCAGTACCCACCGCTGGGTTCCCGCTGTGTGTGTGATCACAGCACGAGTGAGCCGCCGCCGCCGCCCATGCACGCACCCTACCTGGAAGAGCCGGATCACGTAAGTGGTGCACAGCTGTCGCCCTGTAGCAGTAAAACTGCTATAGGGCAGAACTTAAGTGGTTACCCACTTCAGCCCCGGAAAGATTTACCCCCCTTCATGACCAGGCCATTTTTTGCGATACGGCAATGTCTTCATCAGTTTAGGCCGATATGTATTCTTCTAGATATTTTTGGTAAAAAACATCACAATAAGCCTATATTGATTGGTTTGCGCAAAAGTTATAGCATCTACAAAATAGGGGATAGATTTATGGCATTTTTATTATTATTATTTTATTTTTTTCTGGTAATGGTGGAGATCTGTGATTTTTAGCGGGATTGCGACATTGCGGCGGACAGATCAGACACTTTTGACACTTTTTTGGGGCCAATGACATTTATACAGCGATCAGAGCTAAAAATAGCCACTGATTACTGTATAAATGTCACTGGCAGGGAAGGGGTTAACACTAGGGGGCGATCAAGGGGTTAAATGTGTTCCCTTAGTGTGTGTTCTAACTGTAGGGGGAGGGGACTGACTGGGGGAGGAGACCAATCGCTGTTCCTAATTACCAGGAACAGACAATCTCTCTCTACTCCCCTGACAGAACGGAGATCTATCTGTTTACATTGACAGATCCCCCGTTTTGTCTCTCTCAGGAGCGATCGCTAGCGCCCAGCAGACATCATGGCCGCCGGGCATGTGCATCAGCTCCTACATCACGCGGCCCTCCTATACCCCTTAAAGCGCCCGCCGTACAGCTACGGCGATTTGGGCAAGGGGAGCCAACCTGCCACCGTATTATGACGATGGCTGGTCGGCAAGTAGTTAATAAAGGATTCTAGTCATGGTATATTTTAGCATAGTTACCAGACATGTGCACTGCCGAAAAATTTGTTCGTTTTTGTTTCGTTCGTTTTTTTTTTTTTCACGTTTTTGGGGTGATTCGTTATGACTCGTAAATTTGTAAATTTGAAAATTCAAAAATCCGAAAATAAGAAAGAAAATCCGAAAAGGTGAAAGAATAACTAACTAACCAAAAATATATTATAATTTAATAGTCAGTAATAGTTAAGTTATTATTAGTTTTTATTTTCGTTTAATTTTTGGGTTTTTGGATTTTCGGGTTTCCGAATTTTAGAATTTACAAATATTCAAATTTATGATTATACTGAAAAATTTGTTAAACGCGTTTTCGTTAATTCGGATATTTCAAAATGAACTTATTTGCTGAAATTCATAAAAAAAAAAAATCGGAACAAAGCGAATTGCACATTATTATTATTATTAAGGTTATTTATTATTATTAATTTGTCACGTTCCATTTGTTTAGATGCGGCATTCGTTATTTCGGATAATTTGTAACTTCGGAGAAATTCGTATTGGTTACGTTCACTAACAGCCATATTTGAAAGGAAATTCCAATACCTATAATTTAATAGTTAGTAATAGTTAAGTTATTATTAGTTTTTATTTTAGTTTAATTTTTGGATTTTCAGATTTTCAGATTTCCAAACTTTAGAATTTACAAATATTCAAATTTATGAATATTCTGATGAATTCGTTAAACGCCTTTTCGTTAATTCGGATATTTCAGAATGAACTTATTTGCTGAAATTCATTAAAAAAAAGAAATCGGAAGAAAACGACTCGCACATAATTATTATTATTATTAAAGTTATTTATTATTATTAATGTGTCATATTCCATTTGTTTAGATGCGGAATTCGTTATTTCAGATAATTCATAACTTTGGAGAAATTCGTATTTGTTACGTTCACTAACAGCCAAATTTGAAAGGAAATTCCAATACCTATAATTTAATAGTCAGTAATAGTTAAGTTATTATTAGTTTTTATTTTAGTTTAATTTTTGGGTTTTTGGATTTTCAGATTTCCGAATTTTAGAATTTACAAATATTCAAATTTATGAATATACTGAAAAATTTGTTAAACACGTTTTCGTTAATTCGGATATTTCAGAATGAACTTATTTGCTGAAATTCATTAAAAAAAGAAATCGGAAGAAAACTAACTTCGGAGAAATTCGTATTCGTTACGTTCACTAACAGCCAAGTTTGAAAGGAAATTCCAATACCTATAATTTAATAGTCAGTTTAATAGTTATTATTAGTTTTTATTTTAGTTTCAGTTTTGGGCTTTTGGATTTTCGAATTTCTGAATTTTCGAATTTCCAAATTTACAAATATTCAAATTTCACGAATATTCAGAAAAATTTGTTAAACACGTTTTCCTTAATTCAGATATTTCCGAATGAACTAATTTGTCGAAATTCATTAAAAAAAGTTGGAAAAAACCCCCGAATTGCACATGTCTAATAATTAGGTGCCTCGGCTTATATTCGGATCGGCTTGTACTCGAGTATATACGGTAGTTACATTAATCCAGCTTGGACCATTGCTAATATATATATATATATATATATATATATATATATATATGTATATATATATATATATATATATATATATATACCATATCTGGCCGAAACTCTGGAAGCTGGAAATCACTGAAGTTGACACAGCACTACTACATTGATCTCCACTTGTTTCAAGGTCCCGTACTGAGCAACCGGCCTGATACAATGTGAACACGGGAGGTCGACCACTTGGAATGGACACCAGCCAGAGAATGCTTTGCATCCAATTTTATTGATATTTTTTTTTTTTCATTCATTTATTTATTTATTTATTTATTTTGGTCACCTGGAGCAACAAAAAAAAAAAAAAAAGAAAAAAAAAAAAGATAATTTTATTTTTAACTATTATTATCCATTCTGTTGGACACGTCCAGGAGTGGACCAGGATGACATGTACAGTTTGTATGTAAATTATTTGTACCATTCAATCGCGTGTGAAAATAAGGACAATTTATTCCTGCCATTGCTAGGCTGCCTGCAGAGCAGATTTACTGTAATTTTCCACTTATATCCAATTATATAAAATGTTGTTAGTGTGCAACAAGCGGCACACAAAAGACGTGTCTTGGCACTCAGGGTGACCGCGAAAATCATTTCTCAAAATAGCCAACAAAAAAACACATAAAATGCATCCACCTATGACTCCAACAGTTCAACGGCACTAATTACAGTCTGTCCCCACCAAAATATCAATAGAAACGTGCTGGATATACAATATCACTATTCTATCGGGGGGTGGAGAAAAAAAAAAAAAAATTAACCACTTCCCATCCGAGGCCAATTCTGGCACTTCGCTCCTACATGTAAAACTCATTTTTTGGTAGAAAATTACTCAGAACCCCCAAACATTATATATACATTTTTTTTTTTTTTAGCAGAGACCCTAGGGAATAAAATGGCGGTTCTTGCAACTTTTTATGTCACATGGTATTTGCACAGCAATTTTTCAAACGCTTTTTTTGGGGGAAAAAAACTGTTTCATGAATTAAAAAAAATTAAAAAAAACACTTAAGTTAGCCCATTTTTTTTAGTATAATGTGAAAGATGATGTCGCGCTGAGTAAATAGACACCTAACATGTCACGCTTCAAAATTGCGCACGCTCGTGGAATGGTGCCAAATTTCAGTACTCAAAAATCTCCATAGGCAACGCTTTAATTTTTTTTTTTTACAGGTCACCTGTTTAGAGTTACAGAGGAGGTCTAGTGCTAGAATTATTGCTCTCACTCTAACGTTTGTGGTGATACCTCACATGTGTGGTTTGAATGCTGTTTACATATCTAGGCAAAATGCGTTTGCTTCTGCGTGCAAGCTTTTTTTTTTTTTTTCTTTTTTTTTTTTTTTATTGTTTGTTTTATTTTCAATTTGTGTTTTTTACACTTTGTTTTAAAAAAAAAAAAAAAAAAAAAATGTGATCACTTTTATTCCAAGGGACAGTAAACATCCCTTGTAATAGGAATAGTGCGTGACGGGTCGGTGCTGACTCGGTTAAATTGATGATAGGCAACTCCTATCCTCATATTGATTAGTGGTTCCAAATTAATAATAACTACTGCAGTAGGGAACAGACATCAAAAGATACGCTCAGCATCTTTCCAAATAACTGTTCTGCTTTATTATGACGCAATTGAAGGTTTTTATGCACATGATTACGTAGGTATCACATTAATATTACAATTGTACTTTTATGGTAACAAGGGGCGTAACATAGGCAGGCTTATTCTAATCAGGACTCGAAAGAATGTAAACATTTACTGAAAACATTATTAGTGCCGTGTGCACAGTGAGGGCAGTGTGCAATACATACAAAATACAATACAATTATATACAGAACGTACAAATTTCCATTACAATCACTAACCATACCTGCTATCACCTTTAACCTGGAACCTCCAAACGCTTACGTGGAGGTAGTCCTGGCCAAAGTGTCAAAAAAAAACTCCATTGTGGAGAAAATAATAGCTGAGCAACTTTTTCATTACAAAATGACTTTTCTTTGTGAAAAACAAATGATTGATAAGACATATTTACAGAGTACTGGCTGTACACTCCTGTGGCCAGAATGGCCTTCTAGCTGAATTGTTGGCATGCTGACTTATCAGCACATGTAAACACAGACAATTCTACATAAAATGCTTAGCTCTGCAGACGATACTAAGCTAAGCAGGGCAATAACTTCTCCGCAGGATGTGGAAATCTTGCAAAAAGACCTGAACAAATTAATGGGGTGGGCGACTACATGGCAAATCAGGTTCAATGTAGAAAAATGTAAAATAATGCATTTGGGTGGCAAAAATATGAATGCAATCTATAGACTGGGGGGAGAACCTCTGGGGGAATCTAGGATGGAAAAAGACCTGGGGGTCCTAGTAGATGATAGGCTCAGCAATGCCAAGCTGCTGCTAATAAAGCAAACAGAATATTGGCATTAAAGGGGGATCAACTCCAGACAAAAAACGATAATTCTCCCGCTCTACAAGACTCTGGTCCGGCCGCACCTGGAGTATGCTGTCCAGTTCTGGGCACCAGTCCTCAGGAAGGATGTACTGGAAATGGAGCGAGTACAAAGAAGGGCAACAAAGCTAATAAAGGGTCTGGAGGATCTTAGTTATGAGGAAAGGTTGCGAGCACTGAACTTATTCTCTCTGGAGAAGAGACGCTTGAGAGGGGATATGATTTCAATTTATAAATACCGTACTGGTGACCCCACAATAGGGATAAAACTTTTTCGCAGAAGAGAGTTTAATAAGACTTGTGGCCACTCATTACAATTAGAAGAAAAGAGGTTTAACCTTAAACTACGTAGAGGGTTCTTTACTGTAAGAGCGGCAAGGATGTGGAATTCCCTTCCACAGGCGGTGGTCTCAGCGGGGAGCATTGATAGCTTCAAGAAACTATTAGATAATCACCTGAATGACCGCAATATACAGGGATATGTAATGTAATACTGACATATAATCACACACAGGTTGGACTTGATGGACTTGTGTCTTTTTTCAACCTCACCTACTATGTAACTATGTAACTATGGAAGACATACAAAAGACAAAATATGACTTCAACATGGCTAAACTACTTTTCAAATATATATCCCTTACAATTAAAGTAATTGAATCAAAAAGTACCCTAGACTGTGATGACAAGAGGGAAACAAATCAAACACAGAGATTTCTTTAATTAAGTCATTTTTGCAGTGTCTGGTGTGGATCCAGTCTATAAGACCCCACATCTCTCCTCCAGGCTGGAAAGCCTGAGATAAAAAAAAAAAACAGGACGATCTCGGCTTTCCAGCCGAGTTTATAGCAGTATTTATAACTGCCAGGCCGGGCGGGACGTCATAACGCCGCATCCGGGCCTTTCGAGAGTCATAGAGATGACCAGGGAGCATCTGTTCCCTGGAAATCTCTATGGTCAACTTCCGGCCCCCTAATCTACATGCAGGGCACCGGTCGCATGGATTCCAATGTTTTTTTTTTTTTTCGAAGCACATGATTAGAGCCAGAGGCTCTAATTGGCTTCAAAAAAGGGTGGGCTCGGGGCGCAGAGCACTCCACCCCGAGTCCACCCACTTGTGTGACAATAGCGAAATAATATTCGCTATTGTCTTCCTGATTCTTCTCCTGAACAATCAGGAAGCCGGTCCTGAGACCCGATTGGCTAAGAGGACAAAACAAACCTATTGGCCGCCGAGGGGGAAGCCGCCAAGAAGGAGATGCAGGGGAAGCCGCCGTGAAGCCGCCGAGGAGGATGAGATGCAGGAAGGATCCGAAGCTGCCCGCGACCTAGATGGGGTAAGTGCAGTGCTGGTGGGCGAATGGACGAACGAGCAATGGGCGGGGGGGGTGTGGGGACCGACCGGGGGTGAAGTTTGGCATATGTTGGCCACCCCCCCAAAACTAGAGCACTATCCGCCACTGCATCTTAGGTTAGGGAAGCCAGAAGTGAAGCCTTCCAGCTTTACAGCAGGTTTCCTACTGCGCTTGGGGGAGTCACGTTGCGCCTTCTGAGTGGTCCCACAATCTTCTGGGACCTGTGTGTGCCAGAAGACTGCGGAGGAAGGAGGAGGGGGCCGGACAACGTCGTAGATCGCTGCGGTGATCTGCAGCGATTCATTTGTTCAACTTATACTCACCCTCTCCATTGCTCTCATGCAGCTCCAGCATGTCTCCGGACCCTTTCCTTGTGACACCCGGCCACTGATGCTGGGCAGTGGCGGTTGTGGTAATTTTTTTTTGGGTGGTGAGCAAACAGTAACACCCCCCCCTGTTGGACAGGTCTGGAGCACTTACCCCATCTATGGTGGGCTGCGCTTCTCCCGGGCTTCACTGGTGGCTTCCCTTGCTCAACGGCGGTGGCTTTCACTTACCCTGCTCTCCACGACTCTCCGTTTCCTCCCTTCTTCTCGGCAGCCAATTGGGACTCTTCTCTTTTTGGCCAATTGGAAAACGGGTCTCAGACCAGCTTCTGCCGGATTGAGGATCAGTGTTTCAATAGCGAATATTCATTCGCTGTTATAACACCTGGGTGGGCTCCTGGTGCAATACTCTGCACCATGAGTCCACCCTATTTTGAAGCCTATTAGAGCCTATGGCTCTAATCAAGCGCTTGAAAAAAAAAACACCCCCCTTCCTGAAAGGGGCCGGACGCATGAATAGGGGGTGGCAGCAGCAGCCGTGGATAGATTCATTCATAGCATGAGCTCTATCTATTGATAGAGGGGGCGGTGCCCGGGCACCCCTAATGGCCACTAATGCTGGCGTTATAAAGTGAAAACTGCCTTGCTGCACATTATGATGGTTTTCATTTTATAGCAGTGCCCTGATCCCTGCATATTACTCAGCCTCCCCCTACACACATTCCTGCCGTCTTATCAGCACTGCTGTGTGTCTCTCCCGTGTTCTCATTCAGCTCCCTGCTCTGCTCTTACTTACCCACTTGCCTGCTGGACACGGTGACACTGATGGCACTAATAACACGATGGGCACTGATGGTACTGATGACACTGTGGACACTGATGGGCACTGCTGACACTGTGGGCACTGATGGGCACTAATGATCCTGTGGGCACTGATGGCACTGTGGGCACTGATGGGCACTGATGACCCTGTGGGCACTAATGGGCACTGTTGACACTGTGAGCACTGATGGCACTGTGGGCACAGATGACACTGTGGGCACTGATGACCCTGTGGGCACTGATGGGCACTGTTGACACTGAGCACTGATGGCACTGTGGGCACAGATGACACTGTGGGCACTGATGGCACTGTGGGCACAGATGACACTGTGGGCACTGATGGGCAGTGTTGACACTGTGATCACTGACGGCACTGTGGGCACTGATGACCCTGTGGGCACTGATGGACACTGTTGACACTGAGCACTGATGGCACTGTGGGCACAGATGACACTGTGGGCACTGATGGCACTGTGGGCACAGATGACGCTGTGGGCACTGATGGGCACTGATGACCCTGTGGGCACTGATGTGCAGTGTTGACACTGTGAGCACTGATGGCACTGTGGGCACTGATGACCCTGTGAGCACTGATGGGCACTGCTGACACTGTGGGCACTGATGACACTGTGGGCACTGATTGAGAAGAAGTGAAAGTAAAGCAGCGCCCGGTATCCAGTAGATGTAGGCTTTAAACACGTTTTATTTGATGTCATAACAATAGAATGAGGCTACTCATGGCACTGTGGGCACAGATGACACTGCGGGCACTGATGGCACTGTGGGCACAGATGACACTGTGGGCACTGATGGGCAGTGTTGACACTGTGAGCACTGATGGCACTGTGGGCAGTGATGACCCTGTGGGCACTGATGGGCACTGCTGACACTGTGGGCACTGATTGCACTGTGAGCACTGATTGCACTGTGGGCACAGATGATACTGTGGGCACTTATGGCACTGTGGGCACAGATGACACTGTGGGCACTGATGACCCTGTGAGCACTGATGGGCACTGCTGACACTGTGGGCACTGATTGAGAAGAAGTGAAAGTAAAGCAGCGCCCGGTATCCAGTAGATGTAGGCTTTAAACACGTTTTATTTTATGTCATAACAATAGAATGAGGCCACTGATGGCACTGTGGACACTGATGGCACTGTTGACACTGATGGCACTGTGGACACTGATGGCACTGTTTTGGCAAGGAAAAAACACTCACTCTGCTCCGATATCACACTCCCTCCTCACACGCGGTCTCTATGTGAGGAAAGAGAGCCGTCAATGAGAGATGATCTCATTTGTTTACATTTGAGATTATCTCTTATTGGACAAGGCTATCACGTGGTAAATGGCCACTGTGATTGGCTATCTACCACAATCTGTGATTGGCTGTGTCCAAGGGATGCGGCCATCATAGATTTTTCCCGATGCGTGCCCGTAAGGGGGCGCAGGGAGCGTGTTTCCAGGAGGATGTGCATGGATGCCCTCCCGGCAATTAAGGCCGTCTTTCTGCTACAGCACAGGCCGGGTGCGCGTGAATTCATCACGTGCACTGACAGGCCGGACATTTAGTGGTGGCAGGTTGCCGACCCCTGCTCTAGAGTGCCCTGAACGGTTTATTATCATAGAATGTCTTTATTTTTGCAGGTGCTGCTTCTGAAGACAGCTAACTTGTTATTTATTAATGACAGATGAGTGTGGGCTCTAGAACATGGGTGTCATACTCAACTTCATCTCGGGCCGCATCAGCATTATGGTTGGCCTCAAAGGGCCTGTTGTATCTGTAATACTTTATAAATTTATCTCAGAGAATAGGGGCAGTAACTCAACCAATCACACCCCACAACACAGAGTTCAGGGGTGCGCTACATACAACGTGTAGAGTTCAGGGGTGCGCTACATACATCGTGCAGAGTTCAGGGGTGCGCTATGAAAAGAATGGGCAAATTCTGTATATGAACTTTTTGTTTCTTATATTTTTGCTGAAGATAAGCAGACTTTTGTGTTATGTTTTCTGGATAATAGGTCAGCTCTGCGCTGCTCCTGAAAGTGATGATTTGTTTGCTTTGAAAGAAAAATGAATAGCTTTATGTTTAAGACAAATGGCTTTGCTCGTGGTCCCGAGGTGCTATACTCCTGAACTTTACAGTGGCTTCTCTTAAACAGAATAGTCAATATTTCATAAAATACATTCAATATCTGTCCCCTGAGTAGATGGATAAATGTTTATATCCCGCCAAACATGAATGGCATCTGCTTATTCCTCGGTTTAGGCTTAGAAGACCACATCGTTTCTATTAGCAGATAGAGACAGCCAAACAAAGTTGGCCGGTGTGCCATCCTCATGCCATGAGGTATTCCAGAGGATGTGATTGGGTAATCTTTGCTATTTGAATATTCAGCATATTTGCTATTCTAATGCCGTGTACACCAGACTTTTCGACAGCAAAGGTCTGAGGAAACGAATCTGCCGGACAATTCGATTGTGTGTGGGCTTCATCTGACCTTTGCTGTCGAAAAAATCAGATGGACTTTAGAAATAGAACATGTTTCAAATCTTTCCAAAGTACTCGAGTCCGGTCAAAAAATCAGTTCGTCTGTATGCTAGTCCGACGGACGAACAACGACGCTAGGGCAGCTATTGGCTACTGGCTATGAACTTCCTTATTCTAGTCCGGTCGTACGTCGTCATCACGTTCGAATCAGTTGGACTTTGGTGGGATCGTGTGTAGGCAAGTCTGTTGCGTCAGAACTCCGTCGCCACTCCGTCGAAAGTCTGTCAAAAAGTCCTTCAGGGTTCAGTCCGTCGAAAGTCTGCTCATGTGTACACGGCATAAGGGAAAAATTCCCTTGCAAAGTGATCAGCCTACTTGCCTTTTGTAAATCAACCCTATAGACTCCACAGTGCCCAGTAAAATGTGCAAGTTCAATAATATCCATAGTTATGGAATAGGGGTTTGGGAACCTGGTCCCCAACCAGGATTCACCAGGGGCAAGGAGCAAGTGGACTATCTCGGTACAGTAATCTCGGTACAGTTATACTGTACCGAGATAGTCCACTTGCTCCTTGCCCCTGGTGAATCCTGGTTGGGGCCCAAGTTCCCTAATCCCTATTCCATTAATATTTGGATGATGGTACAGATTGCTGCTCTATATTTTTATTTTTATGATAATCTCCAGAGGCCACCCATTTTTGTTTAATATCCATAGGTAGGTGTAAGTAGAATCTGTAAGTAAGAAGAATACTGGTTGTTGTGTTTCAAGCACCACTTTGTATATTGACATACCTCCTTTAGATCTTGGTTCATCTGACCAGTATGGTCATCTACTGCATACGCGCTCTCAATAGACAGCTTAATTCGCCAATAAGACATGGCAGTCTAACTCAATAGCTTTACCTGTTAATATGCAATACATGGATGTTCTCCAGTCAACCCAAAGTGTAAAGGGTCAATGATCTTCTACACCAGGGGTCTTCAAACTATGGCCCTCCAGTTGTTCAGGAACTACAGTTTCCATCATGCCTAGTTATGTCTGTGAATGTCAGAGTTTTACAATGCCTCATGGGATGCACAGTTCCACAACAGCTGGGTGGCCGTAGTTTGAAGATCCCTGTTCTACACCTTGTGTCCGCTATAAAGGCTGGAAACTAAGTGAGGGTGTCACGGTCAGGGGGGGCAGGCTCAGAAACCAGTAGGTATAGCAGTGAAAAGGCTCCCACTGACCAGTTAGATAAGTGCAGCAGCAGATTACCCTGGCAGATGAAGCAGGCTCACCCGAGGTCTAAGGCCTCATGCACACTGGACGGTAAAAAATGCCAGTAGTGTTAGCTACAGAAAGCTGTAGCTGTAGAATGAGTTTTGCAGCATTTTTGCAGCAGCGGTTTTCAGCGTTTTTTTTTAGCAAAACTATACTCCCACAAAAGCTTATGGCTCAAAAACGCTGATAAATGCCGAATTTCAGGGCTGGGCTCAGCCCTTCCTTCTCAGAGCTGGTCGCTCAGCTGTCGGCTAATTGCCAGCTCCTATCTCTCTCCACAGTTACTCAGCTGTTGATGATATCTTGCTCGTCAGTCCTGCTTACTTAAGCCGTCCAGCCCAGAGGAGTTCTGCCTTCACCTTGGTCAACATCACAGAGAATCTCCTGCATTCCTGTTAAAGACTTGCTTGGCTGACATCCCTTCCGGCTCCAGATCCTGCTTGCTGTTTTACTATGCTCATCTCCAGCTCCCTGATGTTTGGCTTGTCTGACTATCCGTTCTGGTTTCTGAACTCTGGCTATGTTTTGACTACGTTTGTTCTATTTGCTTTTATTATTAAACAAGTGTGATTTAACTGTACTTCTGTCTCGGTCTGATTTCATGGTTTCTGACACCGAACAGCTGAGTTTTTCAGCATTTTTAAGCTTTTATCAGCGTTAGAGCATTTTTACTGCTGAAAAACTCCTCTCATAAACCCACTAGGCTGATAATAGCCTTTGTGTGCATGGACACATAGGATAACATGCTGGGGAGTTTACTGGCTGCAGAAAAAACGCCTGAAGCCAAAAACAGCAGCTGTAAAAACATCCAGTGTACATGAGGCTCTAAGCACTAACTGGTGTTCAACAGAGCTAATGATGGTGGGGATGGGTTTTGCTGCATGTTAGTACCAGGTCACGATCCTCAGAATCGCCACCCCGAGAGGTGAGCAAGCCGGGGTCCAGTAGATGATATAGTTGGTAGGGATCAAGCAGAAGCGTAGTCATTAAACAAGCCAAAGGAAACTGACAACAGAGTACGCATCTAGCGCCTTGAGGCAATTCAGTTCGCATTTGCAGCACTCTACAAATCATTCATTCATTCATTCAAAGGTCGGTAACACATGGTCACAGGTTGGGAAGTAGAAGTGTAGTTAAAGAGCAAGCCAAAAGTAGTAGTGAAGAAATGGACAGCAACAGGAGTGAGATACTGGCTGGACAAGAATCTGGCAAACAGGAGAGATGGCTTAAATCAGGAAGTTCACGGGAGGAGTAAAAGGTACAAAGTTCAGGAGAAACAAGGTTCAAGGCCAGATCATTTAACCACTTGACGACCGCCTCACGCCGATTTACGTCGGCAAGGTGGCACGGACAGGCAAAATCACGTACATATACGTGATTTGCCTTCCGCGGGTGGGGGTTCCGATCGGACCCCCCCCCCGGTGCCCGAGGCGGTCGTCTTTTGTCCCACGGCGATCGGAGATGAGGGGAAGGCCATCCGTTCGTGGCCCCCCCCTCGCGATCACCGCCGGCCAATCACATCATTCCTTTGCTGCTGTATGCTAAACAGCAGCAAAGGAAATGATGTCATCTCTCCTCGGCTCGGTAATTTCCGTTCCGGCCCGAGGAGAGAAGACAGGTATGTGAGTGCACAACACTACACACACACAGTAGAACATGCCAGGCACACAAAACACCCCGATCCCCCCCCCCCCGATCGCCCCCCCGATCCCCCCCCAATCACCCCCCCTGTCACAAACTGACACCAGCAGTTTTTTTTTTTTTTTTTTTTCTGATTACTGCATTGGTGTCAGTTTGTGACAGTTACAGTGTTAGGACAGTGAGTATTAGCCCCCTGTAGGTCTAGGATACCCCCCTAACCCCCCCTAATAAAGTTTTAACCCCTTGATCACCCCCTGTCACCAGTGTCGCTAAGCGATCATTTTTCTGATCGCTGTATTAGTGTCGCTGGTGACGCTAGTTAGGGACCTAAATATTTAGGTTCGCCGTCAGCGTTTTATAGCGTCAGGGACCCCCATATACTACCGAATAAATGTTTTAACCCCTTGATGGCCCCCTAGTTAACCCTTTCACCACTGATCACCGTATAACTGTTACGGGTGACGCTGGTTAGTTTGTTTATTTTTTATAGTGTCAGGGCACCCGCCGTTTATTACTGAATAAAGGTTTAGCCCCCTGATCACCCGGCGGTGATATGCGTCGCCCCAGGCAGCGTCAGATTAGCGCCAGTACCGCCAACACCCACGCACGCAGCATACGCCTCCCTTAGTGGTGTAGTATCTGATCGGATCAATATCTGATCTGATCAGATCTATACTAGCGTCCCCAGCAGTTTAGGGTTCCCAAAAACACAGTGTTAGCGGGATCAGCCCAGATACCTGCTAGCACCTGCGTTTTGCCCCTCCGCCCGGCCCAGCCCAAGTGCAGTATCGATCGATCACTGTCACTTACAAAACACTAAACGCATAACTGCAGCGTTCGCAGAGTCAGGCCTGATCCCTGCGATCGCTAACAGTTTTTTTGGTAGCATTTTGGTGAACTGGCAAGCACCAGCCCCAGGCAGCGTCAGGTTAGCGCCAGTAGCGCTAACACCCACGCACGCACCGTACAGCTCCCTTAGTGGTATAGTATCTGATCGGATCAATATCTGATCCGATCAGATCTATACTAGCATCCCCAGCAGTTTAGGGTTCCCAAAAACGCAGTGTTAGCGGGATCAGCCCAGATACCTGCTAGCACCTGCGTTTTGCCCCTCCGCCCGGCCCAGCCCAGCCCACCCAAGTGCAGTATCGATCGATCACTGACACTTACAAAACACTAAATGCATAACTGCAGCGTTCGCAGAGTCAGGCCTGATCCCTGCGATCGCTAACAGTTTTTTTGGTAGTATTTTGGTGAACTGGCAAGCACCAGCCCCAAGCAGCGTCAGATTAGCGCCAGTACCGCTAACACCCACGCACGCACCGTACACCTCCCTTAGTGGTATAGTATCTGAACAGATCAATATCTGATCCGATCAGATCTATACTGGCGTCCCCAGCAGTTTAGGGTTCCCAAAAACGCAGTGTTAGCGGGATCAGCCCAGATACCTGCTAGCACCTGCATTTTGCCCCTCCGCCCGGCCCAGCCCACCCAAGTGCAGTATCGATCGATCACTGTCACTTACAAAACACTTAACGCATAACTGCAGCATTCGCAGAGTCAGGCCTGATCCCTGCGATCGCTAACAGTTTTTTTTGGTAGCTTTTTATTGAACTGGCAAGCGCCAGCGGCCTAGTACACCCCGGTCGTAGTCAAACCAGCACTGCAGTAACACTTGGTGACGTGGCGAGTCCCATAAATGCAGTTCAAGCTGGTGAGGTGGCAAGCACAAGTAGTGTCCCGCTGCCACCAAGAAGACAAACACAGGCCCGTCGTGCCCATAGTGCCCTTCCTGCTGCATTCGCCAATCCTAATTGGGAACCCACCGCTTCTGCAGCGCCCGTACTTCCCCCATTCACATCCCCAACCAAATGCAGTCGGCTGCATGAGAGGCATTTTCTTTATGTCCTCCCGAGTACCCCTACCCAACGAACCCCCCCAAAAAAGATGTCGTGTCTGCAGCAAGTGCGGATATAGGCGTGACACCCGCTATTATTGTCCCTCCTGTCCTGACAATCCTGGTCTTTGCATTGGTGAATGTTTTGAACGCTACCATTCACTAGTTGAGTATTAGCGTAGGGTATAGCATTGCACAGACTAGGCACACTTTCACAGGGTCTCCCAAGATGCCATCGCATTTTGAGAGACCCGAACCTGGAACCGGTTACCGTTATAAAAGTTAAAAAAAAAGTGTAAAAAAAAAAAAAAATATATAAAATAAAAAAAAATAGTTGTCGTTTTATTGTTCTCTCTCTCTCTATTCTCTCTCTCTTGTTCTGCTCTTTTTTACTGTATTCTATTCTGCAATGTTTTATTGTTATGTTTTATCATGTTTGCTTTTCAGGTATGCAATTTTTTATACTTTACCGTTTACTGTGCTTTATTGTTAACCATTTTTTTGTCTTCAGGTACGCCATTCACGACTTTGAATGGTTATACCAGAATGATGCCTGCAGGTTTAGGTATCATCTTGGTATCATTCTTTTCAGCCAGCGGTTGGCTTTCATGTAAAAGCAATCCTAGTGGCTAATTAGCCTCTAGACTGCTTTTACAAGCTGTGGGAGGGAATGCCCCCCCCCACCGTCTTCCGTGTTTTTCTCTGGCTTTCCTGTCTCAACAGGGAACCTGAGAATGCAGCCGGTGATTCAGCCAGCTGACCATAGAGCTGATCAGAGACCAGAGTGGCTCCAAACATCTCTATGGCCTAAGAAACTGGAAGCTACGAGCATTTTATGACTTAGATTTTGCCGGATGTAAATAGCGCCATTGGGAAATTGGGGAAGCATTTTATCACACCAATCTTGGTGTCATCAGATGCTTTGAGGGCAGAGGAGAGATCTAGGGTCTAATAGACCCCAATTTTTTCAAAAAAGAGTACCTGTCACTACCTATTGCTATCATAGGGGATATTTACATTCCCTGGGATAACAATAAAAATGATTAAAAAAAAAAATGAAAGGAACAGTTTAAAAATAAGATAAAAAAGCAAAAAAATAATAAAGAAAAAAAAAAAAAAAAAAAAAGCACCCCTGTCGCCCCCTGCTCTCGCGCTAAGGCGAACGCAAGCGGCGGTCTGTCGTCAAATGTAAACAGCAATTGCACCATGCATGTGAGGTATCGCCGCGAAGGTCAGATCGAGGGCAGTAATTTTTGCAGTAGACCTCTTCTGTAAATCTAAAGTGGTAACCTGTAAAGGCTTTTAAAGGCTTTTAAAAATGTATTTATTTTGTTGCCACTGCACGTTTGTGCGCAATTTTACAGCATGTCATGTTTGGTATCCATGTACTCGGCCTAAGATCATCTTTTTTATTTCATCAAACATTTGGGCAATATAGTGTGTTTTAGTGCATTAAAATTTAAAAAAGTGTGTTTTTTCCCCAAAAAATGCGTTTGAAAAATCGCTGCGCGAATACTGTGTGAAAAAAAAAAATGAAACACCCACCATTTTAATCTGTAGGGCATTTGCTTTAAAAAAATATATAATGTTTGGGGGTTCAAAGTAATTTTTTTGCAAAAAAAAATAACTTTTTCATGTAAACAATGAGTGTCAGAAAGGGCTTTGTCTTCAAGTGGTTAGAAGAGTTGGTGATGTGTGACATAAGCTTCTAAATGTTGTGCATAAAATGCCAGGACAGTTCAAAACCCCCCCAAATGACCCCATTTTGGAAAGTAGACACCCCAAGCTATTTGCTGAGAGGCATGTTGAGTCCATGGAATATTTTATATTGTGACACAAGTTGTGGGAAAGAGACACATTTTTTTTTTTTTTTTTTGCACAAAGTTGTCACTAAATGATATATTGCTCAAACATGCCATGGAAATATGTGAAATTACACCCCAAAATACATTCTGCTGATTCTCCTGAGTACGGGGATACCACATGTGTGAGACTTTTTGGGAGCCTAGCCGCGTACGGGACCCCGAAAACCAAGCACCGCCTTCAGGCTTTCTAAGGGCGTGAATTTTTGATTTCACTCTTCACTGCCTATCACAGTTTCGGAGGCCATGGAAAGCCCAGGTGGCACAAAACCCCCCCAAATGACCCCATTTTGGAAAGTAGACACCCAAAGCTATTTGCTGAGAGGTATAGTGAGTATTTTGCAGACCTCACTTTTTGTCACAAAGTTTTGAAAATTGAAAAAAGAAAAAAAAAAAAGTTTTTTCTTGTCTTTCTTCATTTTCAAAAACAAATGAGAGCTGCAAAATACTCACCATGCCTCTCAGCAAATAGCTTGGGGTGTCTACTTTCCAAAATGGGGTCATTTGGGGGGGGGGTTTGTGCCACCTGGGCATTCCATGGCCTCCGAAACTGTGATAGGCAGTGAAGAGTGAAATCAAAAATTTTCACCCTTAGAAATCCTGAAGGCGGTGCTTGGTTTTCGGGGCCCCGTACGCGGCTAGGCTCCTAAAAAGTCCCACACATGTGGTATCCCCATACTCAGGAGAAGCAGCTAAATGTATTTTGGGGTGCAATTCCACATATGCCCATGGCCTGTGTGAGCAATATATCATTTAGTGACAACTTTGTGCAAAAAAAAAAAAAAAAAGTGTCACTTTCCCGCAACTTGTGTCAAAATATAAAATATTCCATGGACTCAATATGCCTCTCAGCAAATAGCTTGGGGTGTCTACTTTCCAAAATGGGGTCATTTGGGGGGGTTTTGTGCCACCTGGGCATTCCATGGCCTCTGAAACTGTGATAGGCAGTGAAGAGTGAAATCAAAAATTTACACCCTTAGAAATCCTGAAGGCGGTGCTTGGTTTTCGGGGCCCCGTACGCAGCTAAGCTCCCAAAAAGTCCCACACATGTGGTATCCCCGTACTCAGGAGAAGCAGCTGAATGTATTTTGGGGTGCAATTCCACATAGGCCCATGGCCTGTGTGAGCAATATATCATTTAGTGACAACTTTTTGTAAATATTTTTTTTTTTTTTTGTCATTATTCAATCACTTGGGACAAAAAAAATAAATATTCAATGGGTTCAACTCAACGTGCCTCTCAGCAATTTCCTTGGGGTGTCTACTTTCCAAAATGGGGCCATTTGGGGGGGGTTTGTACTGCCCTGCCATTTTAGCACCTCAAGAAATGACATAGGCAGTCATAAACTAAAAGCTGTGTAAATTACAGAAAATGTACCCTAGTTTGTAGACGCTATAACTTTTGCGCAAACCAATAAATATATGCTTATTGACATTTTTTTTACCAAAGACATGTGGCCGAATACATTTTGGCCTAAATGTATGACTAAAATTTAGTTTATTGGATTTTTTTTATAACAAAAAGTAGAAAATATCATTTTTCTTCAAAATTTTCGGTCTTTTTCCGTTTGTAGCGCAAAAAATAAAAACTGCAGAGGTGATCAAATACCATCAAAAGAAAGCTCTATTTGTGGGAAGAAAAGGACGCAAATTTTGTTTGGGTACAGCATTGCATGACCACGCAATTAGCAGTTAAAGCGACGCAGTGCCAAATTGGAAAAAGACCTCTGGTCCTTAGGCAGCATAATGGTCCGGGGCTCAAGTGGTTAAAGAATTGTCCAGGGAGCTATCCAGCATCTCAGGTGGCTCTGAAAGAGACACCGCCAGACACAGCAGAGGTTGCAGGTTCGGCCCCAGGTCCTGACAGAGGGAACTAGCAGAATTCAAGCTAATGTGTTGTGCAGTACCGCATTTGGGCAGAGGTGCGGGGGTGCCGGTGACACTCTGAGCCATTCGGAAATACTCAGAACCACTCGTAAATACTCAAAAAAATACTCTGTTCCCGAGTATTTCCAAGCCTTTCCGAGGGCTTCCGAGTTCAGCTGAGCTGTCCCCGAGTATTTCCGAGGCTCTCCGGCTCCCCCCCAACCTCTGGCCACATACGGTATTGCATGCAAAAGAAGTCAATGCGGAACTAATTATCTTTGTTTCCATTGACTTCTATGGGGAAACTCGCTTTGATATGCGAGTGCTTTGGATTACAAGCATTCTCCTGGAACGGATTATGGTCGTAATCCAAGGTTCCACTGTACAAGAATAAACAAATTGTAATTGCACTGGATGCCACTAGATGTCAGTACAAAGGTACATCAGTCAGTCAGTACATCGATTACAAAACGATGTTCAATGCAAAGTGATGGATACACAATAAGTCTTTCAGAACATTGGCTTCCAGCCTGTATATCGTTTATTTATTATATTTGTTTATTTATTATACTGTATACAGCATCTTGAAATTCATAAACTCCACATTTATACATTTTGAGGTGCCGTATGGTATAATCATTTTTTTTTGGGCAGCCTGCCTGCTTCCTCTGTTATCCTGGGATTTGTACTTTGGATTCTGTACAGTACATTATTTGATGTACGTGGGCATTCTGTGGATTACTTAATTTCAGGCTTGGTAGTACGTTCGGTGATTTTCCCGCGAATGATGTTGTTGGCTATCTATCCACTTTAAATGGTGAGTTGGAGCACTTACTGAGGCAAGGATGCTCCCACCTGTGTTTGCTTTTTGTTGTTCTTTTTTTTTTTTTTTTTTTTAAGATTTCTTTTAAATTTTAAACTAAAATAGTTTTTTTTTTTTATTAGTATTGAAATTGACATAAAGTAACAATAACGATAAACGCAAGTCATTATAGTTTAGAAAACATCTCAAAATGACATCATTTACTAGATAATTGGGCATAAATCTGCTTCTCTTTATGTTTGTTCCTTTACTTAAAAACAGAAACTCATTTTTAAGTGCGAACATAAGGGAAATTATATTTCTCTGAGCTGGAAACTTTTCTAAATAAATTGCTTTAGAAGCGGCAAAATGTCTTTATACCTTTGAAGGTTCTTGTTTCAATACTATATAGTTATACATTTGAATGCCATAAATACAGCCTACATTAAAGCGGTTTTTGCTACTTTTGTACATAGTCAAAACAATGGATAACACTTGATTTGAAGACACCATAGCAACAAAGTTATGCTTTCATTGCCTAAAACTTTGTTAACTTCCCTATGATATGAGTCATATATCTAACAATACAATTTTTTCAATATTAGGATCACTTTAAGAAAAAAAGTTATATATTTCAGAAGCCAAATTTTATATTGGTAGGTTGAATAACCACTTCAGCCCCGGACCATTTGGCTGGCCAAAGACCAGAGCACTTTTTGCGATTCGGCACTGCGTCGCTTTAACTGACAATTGCGCGGTCGTGCGACGTGGTTCCCGAACGAAATCGACGTCCTTTTTTCCCCACAAACAGAACTTTATTTTGGTGGTATTTGATCACCTCTGCGGTTTTTATTTTTTGCGCTATAAACAAAAAAAGAACGACAATTTTGAAAAAAACGCATTATTTTTTACTTTTTGCTATAATAAATATTTCCAAAAAATATATAAAAAAAAACATTTTTTTTCCTCAGTTTAGGCCGATACATATTCTTCTACATACTTTTGGTAAAAAAAAATCACAATAAGCGTATATTGATTGGTTTGCGCAAAAGAGCGTCTACAAAATAGGGGGTCGTTTTATGGCATTTTTATTAATATTTTTTTTTTTTACTAGTAATGGCGGCGATCAGCGATTTTTATCGTGGCTGCGACATTATGGCGGACACGTCGGACAATTTTGACACATTTTTGAGACCTAGGAAGTGTTCTAACTGAAGGGGGAGGGGACTGTGCAGGGGAGATGACAGATCGCCTGTTCATACTCTGTATGAACAGAGGATCTGTCAGTTCTCCCCTCAGACAACCGGGAAACTGTGTGTTTACACACACAGCTCCCGGTTCTCCATGTGCCCAGAGCGATCGCAGGAGCCCGGCAGTGGCGTCTCCAGCTTTCATATTTAGGGGGGGCACATGGGACAGGGACAAAAGTAGGGGGGCAACTATAAAATGCATATATATATATATAGCGATATATAGATATATAAATATATACTGGGGCCCTTTACTACGACCCCACAACGGCCCTTTCACATGTTCTGCAGTGAGCTCCCTTCCTACGGTATTGGGGCCCCCTCCCCAGGGTGGCAGAAAACAAGATCTATATGTCACCAGCATACCATGAAAATATAAGGATCCAAAGCAGTGGGAGAACTATCAGGGTTGCAAAGGTTGTCTTGCCACTGGGCCCTGGTGTTCTGCCACTGTGGTGTTCCCCAGCCTCCTCTTGCTGTCCTGTCCCTGCTATTGACAGCGCTGGTCTGGCATCTCTTGGAATTTACAGGCTGGTTCTCCTGTCCTAAGGACGGGAGAAAGAAATCAGTCTGTTTTTTCAGTAACTGAGAGTCCTGGTGGAGTCCTTCCTGCAACTCGCTCTTCTCCCTGCCAATGAGGATGCAGGGGAAGGAGCAGATCGGGCGGCCGTGGTTGTGTGAGCGCTCACATTATGCAATGTCAGCAAGCAGAGGGAGGGGGGAGGAATCACCCGCAGGAGCTGACTGGGGATTCTTTCCCTCTTAGACATTGATTTTTTGTTGGGGGGGCACATGGTGGGGCACAGCATAATGTTGGGGGGGTCAGGGCCCCCTCTGGCCCCCCCTAGGGATGCCATTGGAGCCCGGCGGTGAACGAGACCGCCGGGCACTCGCCTCGGCTCAGTGGGTGAGTAGAGGGCGCGCCCCCGGCGGTGCGCACGCGCCCCCTAGTGGCCGTCTATGGTGCCAATGTACCATGACGGCGATTCGCCTGCCTGTGCCATTCTGCCGCAGTATGACTGCAGCGGACGGTCGGCAAGCGATTAATAATCAATACATTTGTTGAAGTAACAATCTGCACTGACAAAAAAACATCCAATCCAGTTAGACAAAACTGATTATTTCCCTTTGTGTTGCTCGTCAGATATAATTTACTGTTGGTGGATCTCAAGAATCAAAAAGAAAATGATCACACCATTTTAAAAATTGAAATCCCTGAAGATACATAGTGAGGGAAAAATGAGGATTTGATCCCCTGCAGATTTTTTTAAGTTTGCCCACTTACAAAAAAATTAATATTCAGGAAACAAGGGCGCACACACCGCTTCAGGCAAAAAAAATGGACACACCCGGTCCAAAGGTGCTAATCCCGGCTCATCACCGTAGGCAATATCAAGAAAAGAAGAAAAAGATTGATTGCAAACTTGAATCCAAAAAGATGCTGTAGAAATGTCTTTATTGTCATGAGCCAGACAAAATTGCAATGATGATCAGTTGACGCGTTTCATACGAAAAGAACCGCGCTTGTTCACAACAATTGAAATGCTCACAATACAAGCTATTTAAAGGCGTAGATCAAATCAAACACCTAACACAAAGCACCTGTAGTTAAAGAGCAATCAACATAAAACTTCACCGACATAAAAAAACATTTCTTAAATGCTAAAATATCTAATCACAAAATAGTCAAAACAAAAAATAGACAATGTAAACATGTAAACAAGAAATGTATTAAAAACAAAAATAGAAAAATGACTGAAAAAAACATATGTATACAGTATATACCAATATAAATCACATATATCACTGTATAACAAATTAAGTCTAATCGTGTGATTCAATACTTATTATTAAAGATTTTTTTAAAACTGTTCAAGAATAAGAGGAAACAATAAGATACTAAAACATATACATGATGGAAAGAATGCGCGTACACAAGAAAACCAACCATGACCACATACAGTATATATAAATCATGTGGAGGCAAAATATTGTGTATTTAAATGCATGTACATCGCAAATATCCCACACAGGGTGGTTCTGTGTGAGATATTTGTGATGTACATGCATTTATATACACAATATTTTGCCTCCACATGATTTATATATATGTGGTCATGGTTGATTTTCATGTGTACGCGCATTCTTTCCATCATGTATATGGTTTAGTATCTTATTGTTTCCTCTTATTCTTGAACAGTTTTTAACTGCTTCCTGACCGCCTCGCACAGATATACTGCGGCAGAAAGGCACGTACAGGCAGATTAACGTACCTGTGCGTTGCCCTGTTCTTTGGTGGAAGGTTATGGTAGTAGTAAGAAATATACAGCTACATTTTACATTTTTTCTTTTTCTTTTTTTTTTTTTTTTTTTTACTATTTTGAGACAGTTTTCGTTTGATAAAAAAAAAAAAAATCAGGAGATATCCAGTACCATTCACCACCAAATGAAATCCAAATTTGTCTTGAAAAAAACGTGGTATAATCCACCTGGATGCACAGAATAGTTGTGATGATATAACATGGGAAAAACACACATATATGGAGACACATACATTGGTCTCTTCACTTATCCCCTTTTCTCACTTTTATTTCTCTTTCGTCTTGCACTTTTCTATTTACACTTTTTCACATTATCTTCACTTATTCATTTTTTTCACTTGCAGTGCACGTGGCTATTTTGGCCCCTACTCAAACCAGTATTACTATTCATGCATGATCACTTCTCCCATTACATAACTATTAATTATCATTATTACAATATCATTCTTAGGACATATAAACAATATAGACAATACTTCTTTGGTGGTTTTTCTGATTGTTCAAAAATAAATTTTAAATCTAATATGGGTAAAACCTTTTATATATACCATGAGTTATATACCATGGAAATTTGCCGCAGGTGCTGACCCCACCCGGCCTGGTGCGCCTTGAGGGGGGTGTCCAAACGTGTGACTCCTTGTAAGCCGCATTTAGTGTCGTTGTCAGGGAAATAGGCACATCCCTGTGTGCAACAGTGCAGGGATGGCGAATCAGCACAGGCAAAGGCGCGCTGGCGTGCATCGGCGCACAGGTACCCGCGGCGCCGTGACTAGGCGAACGCGTGGCGCCGTGACCATTCGAACGCGCATGTGCAACAGTGCACGCTCACTGTAATCTGGGCACCACTGCCTATTTAAACCCGCTGCTCACAACCATGCATTGCTGGTTTGTACTGTCACGAGCTTGGTAGGAGGCCGAGATGCTGGGAAGGCTCCCCTTGCGGCCGAGTGCAGCACACCACTGAAGGTGGAACAGCAGGTATGGTGCCCACAGAAGCACGGGTACCGAATTACTGGAGACAAGCGTGCTTGGAAGGTCCAGGAGACAGAAACCAGTGGAGTTACTGAATATTGGAGCTGGGAGCCAGGCCAGGGGTCATTCACAGAGAGACAGTCCAGGATCAGAATGACCTAAGGTCAGCTGCGTCTTAGTATAGGGAGCAGGATAAGCAGAGTCCAATAGCCAGGTCGGGGTCAGATGCTGGAAGCAGGCAGGAGGAAGTCAGGTGCAAGCCAAAGGGTCAAGCCAGAGGATCAGGAAGAGCAGGTCAAAACAAGCCGGGTCAGTACACAGGAGATAAGATCAGCAGATAATACAGGGCACAGGAACACAGGCGGAGTTGAAGACAAACCAGCAATTCATGGTTGTGAGTAGCGGGTTTAAATAGGCAGTGGCGCCCAGATTATGGCGAGCGTGCATCTGTGCGCAAGTACGTTCACTTGGTCACAGCACTGCGCGTTGACCTAGTGCGCCGATGCATGCCAGCGCGCCTTTGCCTGTGCTGGTTAGCCATCCCTGCACTGTTGCGCACAGGAATGTGCTTATTTCCCTGACAGTGGTCTTCTCCTGGGGTACTGCCTGACCTTGAATCACGCGGGATTATCTGACAGTTTTTAAGGAAATTCTGGTTGGGAGGTCCCTTCCATACGCATTGGTAACTATGTGAGATGGCTACACTGTGTATGCAATTGTTTATGCATTTTTCAATTCGATATGCTAAATACAATTTCTTTGCAGCAAACCTATCCTCTGAAGAAGACCCTAATTGTATGGGTCGAAACGCGTCAGCCTTTGTTATACATTAGACATTCTGTCATGTAATGTTGTGTATAATAATGTGTTTGCATTTTCTGTACGTTGAATGGGCATGCCCCCACCAGAGCTCATATTTTAACCATTATGGAAATATTGTATGCTAATTTTTCAATAAAGATCGCATTTTTTCTAAATCCATTTACTATTCATTTACCTTGCTGCTAAACACCCCTCTGGGGGAACTTTCCCATATTATAGTAGTTGTGATGATATGTTTCGTTTTACTAACACATGTCAAAGTTGCAAAATTGGGCTTAGGCATTTAAATTTGTTTTACCTGAAGGAGTTAAGACTGAAATCCTTGATCGTTCAAGTTATATTCCAGTCTCTAGCTTGTTGGGAATGGACAAAAGAATGATGGGGAAAAAAAAAAAAAAACTACATTTGCTTGTAAAATGTAAGTGGAACTCGTTTCGGGGCTTCTCACTCAATTAAACATGACTATATGGCTCTTCCATGCAAAGTGCAAAGCCAATACACATCTATAGACTTTCCCTTTGGCGATTACTAGTTTGTAATTACCAGAAGTTTGCTTTGCCAAGAAGAGTGAAGCCGGGAGCCTTCTCAATAATTCACTCAATGGCTTTTAGAGAGTTGTAATCAATTATTGATTTTACTAGAAGAAATGTTTCTTCTACAGACAACCGGGTTTCTTTTTTTTTTTTTTCTTTTTTTATCTTTTTCTTTCTTTCTTACTTTTTATTTAATGTACAAAACAACTTGATTTGTCAGGTCTAAGAAGCGCGTTTCATAATAGTAGGATAATGTGCACATACTGTAATTACACATCTGAAACAGAAAGTGGCAAAAACATTCTATTGTGTCATTTTTGTGTCAGTTTTGTGCATCTTACCGGGAAAACGAGTTTGTATTTACATGAGAATTCGTTTTGAGTCGCTCTGTGTAAAACTTTCGTGTCCATCAAAGATGTTTCCCAACTTCTGAGATGAAGCACTTGCCCTACTTCTGTTAAAGCTGAAGTTTTGAATATCCACTTCGGCTTTCGGAAAGGTTTTTTACCCCCTTCATGACCAGGCCATTTCTCTCTATTCAGCATTGCGCTAACTGGCAATTTGCGCGGTCATGCAATGCTGTACACAAACAAAAATTAACAACTACTGGTAGTGAAGATACAGACGGCAGCAGTGACATGAGTGAGATATTGGCTGGAGAGAGCACAATAATCAGGCAAACAGGAAGTACAAAGGCGTGGCTGAAATAGGAAGTTCATGGGAGGAGCAAAGGATTCAAGGTTCATGATAAACAGGGTTCAAGGCAAGATTATCTGAGGGATTGTCAAGGGAGGGTTCCAGAATCCCCGGTGGCTTAGTAAGATGACACACTGAAGGTTGCAGGTTCAGACCCGGGTCCTGACTATATATATATATATATATATATATATATATATATATATATATATATATATATATATAGTGCCTTGAAAAAGTATTCATACCCCTTGACGTTTTCCACATTTTGTCATGTTACAGCCTAAAATTTAAATGTATTTTATTGGGATTTTATGTGATAGACCAACACAAAGTGACACATAATTGTGAAGTGGAAGGAAAATGATAAATGGTTTTCAACATTTTTTACAAATAAATATGTGAAAATTGTGGGGGGCATTTGTAAGCCCCCTTTACTCTGATACCCCTTAACTAAAATCTAGTGGAAACAATTACCTTCAGAAGTCACCTAATTAGAAAATAGAGTCCACCTGTGTGTAATTTGATCTCAGTATAAACACAGCTGTTCTGTGAAGCCCTCAGCTATTAGTTAGAGAACCTTAGTGAACAAACAGCATCATGAAGACCAAGGAACACACCAGACAGGTCAGGGATAAAGTTATGAAGAAGTATAAAGCAGGGTTAGGTTCTAAAAAAAAAAAAAAAAAGCTTTGAACATCTCACGGAGCTCTGTTCAATCCATCATCTGAAAAGGGAAAGAGTATGGGACAACTGTAATCCTACCAAGACATGGCCATCCACCTAAACTGACTGGCCGGGTAAGGAGAACAATAATCAGAGAAGCAGCCAAGAGGTCCATGGTAACTCTGGAGGAGCTGCAGAGATCCACAGCTCAGGTGGGAGAATCTGTCCACAGGACAACTATTAGTCGTGTTCTCCACAAATCTGACCTTTATGAAAGAGTGACAAGAAGAAAAACGCTGTTGAAAGAAAGTCATAAGAAGTCCCGTTTGCAGTTTACAAGAAGCTATGTGGAGGACACAGCAAATGTGGAAGAAGGTGCTCTGGTCAGATGAGACCAAAATGTAACTATTTGGCCTAAAAGCAAAACACTATGCGTGGCAGAATACTAACACTGCACATCAGCCTGAACACACCACCCCCACCGTGAAACATGGTGGTGGCAGCATGATGTTGTGGGTGTCATGATCACTTAGTGCCCCTGTTCCTCATTCCAGCACCCGATTGTTGGCTGTTGCTTTTCCCCTGTCTGTGTTCACCTGTTAACTGATTGATCTGGTCAGTCACCTGATATAAGCAAACCGAACACTTTATCCCTCTCTTGTAGGGGTGGGCGAACGGTTCGGCTCGAGCATAAGTTCGGGCCGAACTTTGGTTGTTAGGACGTTCAGGGAACAATGAACATTAAGTGGTGTTCGCAGCAAATTCAAAAGCCCGTTTCGAACCCCGTTAAAGTCTATGGGACACAAACATGAAAAACCAAAAGTGCTCATTTTAAAGGCTTATATGCAATTTATTGCCATAAAAAGTGTTTGGGGACCTGGGTCCCGCCCCAGGAGACATGTATCAATGCAAAAAAAAGTTTTAAAAACTTCAGTTTTTTCGGGAGCAGTGATTTTAATAATGCTTAAAGTGAATTATAGTATGCCTGTAAAGTGGCGCATTTTTCCCTTGTTTAGAACAGTACCACAGCAAAATTAAATTTCTAAAGGAAAAATTGTCATTTTAAACTGATCGCGGCTGTAATAAATTGTCGGGTCCTGGCAATATAGATAAAAATCATTGAAAAAAAAGAGCATGGGATCCCCCCTCCCCAGTCTATTACCAGGCCCTTTGGGTCTGGTATGAATATTAAGGGGAACCCCAAACCAAAAATTAAAAAAAAATGGCATAGGGGTTCCCCCCCAAATCCATACCAGACCCTTATCCAAGCACTCAACCTTGCAGGCCACAGGAAAAGAGGTTGGGGTGAGAGAGCGTCCCCCCTCCCGAAACGTACCAGGCCACATGCCCTCAACATGGGGGGGTACTTTGGAGTAGCCCCCCAAAGCACCTTGTCCCCATGTTGATGGGGACAAGGGCCTCATCCCCACAACCGTTGCCAGGTGGTTGTGGGGGTATGCAGGTGGGGGGCTTATCGAAATCTGGAAGCCCCCTTTAACAAGGGGACCCCCAGATCCTGGCCTCCCCCCCTATGTGAATTGGTGACGGGTACATCGCATTTCCCGTGATGTAGATCCATCCTACACCGCCCGACGAGCCGAAAAAAGAAAAAAAAAAGCTGCAACAGCTCCGCCTCCATGGGAGGCTCCCGCCGAGTGACACTTCTTCTCGGTGAAAGCTGTTATATAGCTGCCTGTTTTTTGCTAGACAGTCCACCGAAGCCCCTCTTCCTTGTGTTGCTATTTCCTGACCACTGACCACGACTGGTCAAAGTGACATTATTGGCCTGGAGAGAACACCTGAGTGTCACCTTGTGGGGAGGTGCAGCATGGTACCATGGCAGTAAACACTCAGACTCCAGTTGCAGTAACAGAACTATATCGAAGTTAAAGTTCAGCAAAGCACAACTAACCCAGCGGGAAGACACCCCAGGCGGGTGCACTCACGGTACGTAACAACGAGTGAAGCAGTAGGTCCCAGGTGCACCGACAGCGTCTGTCTGGAATGTGGACTGGACGTTCCATACCCAAATAGGGAGTCCTCCAGGAAGAATGGCTCTTTCCCTGCTCTTTCCCTACTCGTCTGGAACTGAACAATGTCCCTGACAGGCGGAGAACCTGTCCCTACGCTACCCATACGCTAAATGCACGTCAAGTCCGGGAACCAGGGTCTTAAATAAACTCTGCCTAACCCAAGACGGCTGCTAGAGTAACATGTGGTGACAGCATCCAATTAAATACTGTAGCTTCTCCAGTAAATCAAGAAACCATAAAGGAACAATGTTCCTCTTGACTTCTTCTCCAACTGCAGTGCCACTGCGGTAGAGCGCTACCTGCCTGCAGTGGAGAAAGTATACTGTACCTGCCTACAAGTCGCCAAAAGCCACTCTTGCTTGTATTACTATTCCTATTCCTGCACAGCCTTGGTATCCATGCAATTGCAGACACTTGGCTATTAAACGGTTGTCTAAGGCACTTGTTGGTTTGCCCGTTTGAGGGTGTCCTTGTGTACCCTGATTTGCCGCTCCCACTGGGAAAACATCATCCTCAACCACCTACTATTTGTGCTTCCAAAATCCTTTAAAAGTATAAAATGCCTTTATGCTTTCATCTGCTGAATATTGCCATGTGATTTTAGCCTTCCGTCTGAGGCGAGAGACCATCTATCCGAATAATGCTGTGCCACACTGTCTAGGAATATATGTCTTATGCCGCGTACACACAAATGGACTTTTCGACCGGACTGGTCCGACGGACCGAGTCCGGCGGACAATTCGACCGTGTGTGGGCTTCATCGGACCTGCAGTGGACTTTTTCGGTCGAAAATCTGACGGACTTTAGGTTTGGAACATGTTTCAAATCTTTATGTCGGAACTCCGCCGGACCCAGTTCCTATCGAAATGTCCGCTCGTCTGTATGCTAGTCCGATGGACAAAAAGCGACTCTAGGGCAGCTATTGGCTACTGGCTATCAACTTCCTTATTTTAGTCCGGTCGTACGTCATCACGTACGAACCTGTCGGACTTTGGTGTGATCGTGTGTAGGCAAGTCCGGTCGTTAGAAAGCACGTCGAAAGTCCGTTGAAACGCCGTCGGAAAGACCGTCAGACTTTTGTTGTCGAAAAGTTCGACCGCGTGTACGCTGCATTAATGTTACCAGCATGCTTCCATCTAACCCCTGAAGAAGGAAATGAATACAGAGTCTGTTTAGCCTTTTGGCTTGTCTCTGTTTCCGAAACATGTTGGGACTTGTTGTGACCACCATATTTAATCGACTCCGAGTCTAGTAATGTTGTGTGCTCTCAACATCCAATTAGCTGCTGATTTCTATTGTTCATGTATTTAAATTTCATTATTTTAGATGTTAATGGTATATTCTGATCTATTTTGTATATATTTATCCAATAAAATTGATATTTTTATATACATTTATGATTCTATTGCCAATATCCTGTCCTTTCTTTTACCCACACCATCCCCTTGGGGCACCCCCTTCCTTTTTTCTAATCGCAATTGGGATGTGGTAAAAGCTGTCAGGATTTCCTTATTGGTTGGTTTCCTCTTCCTTTTTTTTTTGTATTACTATTCCTCGGCCAGTGACCACCACTGGTCAAAGGTCAAATTTTGGGCCTGGAGAGAAGACCTGAGTGCCAGCTGCCATGGGACCTTGCATTAAGGTATCATTCTCTATTAGCGCACTTCAAGTCAAAATGTGCATTATATTTTTTGTATGCAGGTTGGGGTTCACAGATGTAATCTTTTGGGCCGTGCCATGAGAGTGAGGCTCCAGCCAAAACTTTGGCAGGTATAAGCTGCTACTTTGTAATAACTTTGGGAGACGCATTATAGCAGATACTGTAGACGGAAGCGTGTTTAGAGAAATTGCCGCTGGGAGATTGTATTTTCTGCACTAGTAATTTGTATATTCTAATGAAAAGGAATAATTATCGCTATTTGTCTGTAGCAGAGAGCGGTTAAGGAAATATCGCCGTTTAGCATTATATAAACATTTGGGTTTAGCAAAATGCAGTTGTTGAGAACGTTTTATATTTTTTTTTGTGTGGAGGAGGAAGGAGTCTATAAGAGGAGGAGAGCTGATGAATGGAGTGGAATATTTTATGCTTTGTAACGGCTGTGTAGTGTTTTAATTTGCACATTTCTATTGCTTTATTTTTCTTCTAGCCAACAGAAGCCATTATGTAAAAGAAAAATGGGCTTGTTTACAATTTTACGTTTGTCACGCATCTAAATGCTTGGTTAGAGCCTATGACAAAGCATGACTGCCAGGATGGAACATGTTTCAGTGGGAATGGATTGTGTTCAGCGGTGTTCTAGTTTTCTGCTTCCCAAAATCTGTGGTGGTGGTTTGTGGTGTCGGAGTTTAGTGAAAGTTCAACAAATATTTTTTGATACAATGTAACTTTTATCACATTTATGTAATTTGGCATTGATGATATTATTTGTATCTGGATAGAAAACTGGTTACAGGAGTGATTCCAGAGGGTGGTTATTAGTGACAAATTCTCTGAATGGTCTGGAGTTTTTAACAAGGTACCCCCAGGGCTCTGTCCCAGGACAGATTCTGTTCATAAACAATGTAGTTAGTGGTTGGAATAATGAGTTAAATCTTGGTGTTTGCTGATGATACAAAGCTAAGGTTTAGTTACCAATCAGTGGCAGCTGGTGTCTTTTTTTTTCGGGGTGGGAAGGCGGCAAACAAGTTTGCTGGTTGGTCTGGCACTTACCCCATCGGCGGCAGGGAGTGGCAGGCATCAGGCAGAGTGGTGCAGCTGCTCCATGTCCTCTCCTCCATGGCGGCTCTCCCAGCTCCTCCCCTCCTCCTCCTAGGTGTCCAATAGGATTGCCGGTCCTTTCAGCCAATCGGGTGACCGAAGTCAAAACTGTTTTCCTGATTGGCTGGGAGGAGGATCAGTGTTACAACAGTGAATATTCATTTGCTGTTGTTACACACCTGGGTGGGATCGGAGTGCACTTTCTGCGATCCGAGCTCACCCTATATTAAAGCCTATTAGAGCCTCTGGCTCTAATCGGTGCTTCAAAAAAACAGCCCCCCGCATTGGAATTCATGCACCGGTGTCCTGAAAGAGGCCGGACACATGGATTAGGGGAGTCGGCGCCCGTGCCCCCTTAATGGACAGGCCGCCACCTGTTACCATTCCTCAGAAAAGAAGAGTGCTGGAACTAGAAAGAGTCCAGAAAAAGGCAACAGAAGTAATAAGGAAGCTGGAGGGCTGAGTCCTGCTGTCTGTGTCAATGGACGCAGCAGCGGGACTCGTGAGCATGCCCGCAAGGGTGCCCCCAGGGAAAGCGGCTTTCCATGGGGCCACCTGGTGAAGGGGAGGAGCCTGGAGCACCACTAGCACACCCCAGAAGAGGAGGATGGGGGCTGCTCTGTGCAAAACCCTTGCACAGAGCAGGTAAGTATAACATGTTTGTTATTTAAAAAAAAAAAAAAAAAAAAAAAACCTTTACAATCTCATTCTCTATGTTAAGGTAAAAAACCTTCAGGGTGCAGCTCTCCCCCCCAGTCCAACCCCCCCCTACTTACCTGAACATGATCTCAATCCAGCGATGTGCACAAGAGCAGCTGCTCTCTTGAATCTCTCCCTCCTCATTCTCAGAACTGAACCCCCAAGGAAATAGTCTTGAATTGGATCAGGGTTATTAGAGTAGGGCAGCATGACTCATACAGACAGCTATCTGGAGCCTTCCCCTGGTTCTAGTATCTTAGAGAATGTTCTGGAAGCTGGGAGGCGGAGGCTAGGAGCTGTTCTACATATTTGGGAAGTGGGCCTGGCAGGGGCCTAAGTGAGCCCTTAAATATGGATGAATCATGCTGACAGGGGAGTTGAGTGGAAGATGGAGATGCAGTGCTGAGGAGGCTGTCGGGGGCCCTCGAACCCCCTAGTCTGCAGGGGGGGTTGTTTTGCCTCGGGCCGGGGCTCAGGCGCTGGCCTGGAAGGATCCTACCACAGGACAAATTGGAAGGAGGTTTTGCTCAGTGGCAGCAGGAGCAAGGAGCAGTGGCGTCTCCAGCTTTCATATTTAGGGGGGACACATGGGGGGCAGGGACAAAAGTAGGGGGGCAACTATAAAATGCAATATATATATATATATATATATATATATATATATATATATATATATATATATATCCTGGGGCCCTTTACTAGGATCCCACAATGGGCCCTTTCACATGTTCTGCAGTGAGCTCCCTTCCTACTGTATTGGGGCCCCCCAGGGTGGCAGAAAACAAGAGATATATGTCACCAGCATACCATAAAAATATAAGGCTCCAAAGCAGTGGGAGAACTATCAGGGTTGCAAAGGTTGTCTTGCCACCGGGCCCTGGTGTTCTGCCACTGTGGGGTTCCCCAGCCTCCTCTTGCTGTCATGCCCCTGCTATTGACAGCGCTGGTCTGGCATCTCTTGGAATTTACAGGCTGGTTCTCCTGTCCTAAGGACGGGAGAAATCAGTCTGTTTTTTCAGTAACTGAGAGTCCTGGTGGAGTCCTTCCTGCAACTCGCTCTTCTCCCTGCCAATGAGGATGCAGGGGAAGGAGCAAATCGGGTGGCCATGGTTGTGTGAGCGCCCGCATTATGCAGTGTCAGCGAGCAGAGGGAGGGGGGAGGAATCACCCGCAGGAGCTGACTGGGGACGCTCTCTCTCTCAATAGAGACTGTGTTACTCCAGCAGCGGCCCGAGTAAGATGTGGCGCATCCACTACGAATGCAAACAAAAAGACATTGCCTTTTTGTAAAAAAAAAAAATTTCTTTTAATTGGGGGGGTACATGGTGGGGCACAGCATAATGTTGGGGAGGTCAGGGCCCCCTCTGCCCCCCCTCAGGGATGCCATTGGCAAGGAGGACAGTATCAGTACTACAGCATGGTGCAGGAACTTGCAAGGAGAGAGACTGCTACATTTGGCAGGTCTCTCTTGAATACAGTGGTGTGCTTAAGTCTTCTTTAAACCTTGCCCCTGTGAGATCTCCAGAGAGTAAGTCAGGTAGGCTGGTGAAGAGAAGCAGCCAGGTGGGCTAGCATTTCCTGCAGTGGTAGAGCTGGGACCAGTGTCTACAGGGGAGTTGGAGTCCAGGATGCAGTTCACAACACATTGTACGACTTTCTAAAAGGACTGAGAGTTCCTAGCCTGTAAGGGGCTGTTGCTGATCTAATAGACTGTTAGCTGTGCAGAGTTGTTCCTGGTATTGTCACTATCAAGTTGGGCATCCTATAATTCCTATCCCATCCAAGTTATTACCTCCTAATAAAAACACAACAAAGCTCAAGGACTGGTCATTGTGTCTGGATGAAAGCTGGAAATGTTATGTGCCTGGCTGTGCAGCAGTGGGTAACCCTGCCACCTGCAACCCCTACGGGGAAGGTGCTACAGTATATGTACCTGAATAGAAAACTGATTAGAGGAGCGATTCCAGAGAGTGGTGTTCACCAACATATTTTCTGAATGCTCTGGCGTTGTAAACGGGGTGCTCCAGGGCTCTGTCCTAGGACAAATTCTGTTCATAAACAATAGAGAGGATGGAATAAATAGTTCAATCTTAGTGTTTGCTGATATCAAGTTCAGTTTGGTTGCCATTGCCAATCCTCAGGAAAAAAGATTTGGAACTGGAGAGAGTCAAGAAAAGGGCAACAGAGCTAATAAGGAAGCTGGATGACCTCAGAGATGACTACAAACTTTAGAGTGGTTCTAAAGGCTAAAGGTTCTTTTTACCCTAATGCATTCTCTACATTAGGACACAAAACCTTCAGGGTTCAGCTCCCAAGCCCCCCCCCCCCCCCCGTATTTACCTAAACACAAGATCTTGATCCAGCGATGCGCACAAGAGCAGCGTCTCTCTTCGCTCTCTCCCTCCTCATTCTGAAAACTGAACCCCCCAAGGAAAAATGAACTATGGTACCACAACTACAGTGATTGCTGCTAGCTTCTGGGCCCCACGCTGAGTGTAGCAAAACACTAAAACACTAAACACTAAAGGTTGCTTGCTTGGCGTGAGCACTGTTCAGAGAATGCGTTGCATCTTCTTGCTAAATGCAAAGTGTTCTCTGATTGGGCAAGGTGGAGATCGTCACCTCACCACCCTGCCTCTTCACCATGTCCAGAAAATCCCTGAATAGCATTCTGCTGAGCAACCCACCCCTTTTGTTTAGGAAGTAGCCACTTCAGACCTGGAAGTTAGTGGAGATAACTGTAACAGAGGTTCCTACTACAGTAATTTCCAGCTTCCATGGTGATCCCATAGTTATAGCACATATGTATGTGACACTGCCACTATGAAAATGACCCAAGATTTGTAATAACCCTAATGCTCCAGACTATCGTTTCTGAGCAGAGAAAGCTGTATTTTTTTTGCTTTATCTGGATTCTGTAAACCTGGATTGGGGCCTGGAGCTTGAAGATTCCAAAATGTCTTGGGTGAGACAGAACCTTCAATCTTGTGTCCAGATTTTACTGAATGCCTGCAGGCTGTGTGAGTACACAGGTGTACAGGATCAATATATACTCAAGCCTGAGGATAGCCTGGAGCTTTTAGTTTGGAGACAGCTCCCATATTGGAGATAGGAGCTCTCACCCAGGGGTCAGAGGTGCCCCACCAAGTAGCCAGGAGGTCTTGTCCCAAGAGTCAGGTGGGCTCCTACCAAGGTGTCAGGAGAACCCCTATCCAAAGGCCTGAAGGGTGCCTCGACTAAAGGCTGAGTGAGCCAAGAGATCCAGGAAAGTTAGGCAACATGGTTAGAGGATGTGTTTGCGAGTATCCATCCTGTTTTGGCTTTTACCAATAAAGCGTTTTTTAGACTTTATCACACTATTGGAGCCCCTTCTTTTTATATACATGGTTTCTGGCGGATTGAGACTCCCAGATGTGTGTTGGATATCCTGGATGAATTTTCCTGACCCTCAGCTGGTTCCAGAGACGTGGTGGATCACCTTACCCCGCAGAGGGCTATATCTGCATGTGTATGTGACCTCACTAGAGATAGGAGGTCCACACTATCTGGTAAGAGTTTTCACTTAGAGTGATTGTCACAGGAGGATCGGTCTTTTCCTTGGTGGTGGAATTCCCTGAATCAAATCATCCCACGGGATCCCTTCTTTCATTTATCTCAAGAACATTCACTTATTTTTCAGAACTCTCATTAATTTTGTATATATATATAGATATATATATATATCTATATATATATATTTTTCACTTGACTTTGCACGATTTTCAATATATATTTTATATTTTACACTATGCATTAGATTAGTATCTTCACTGTATATTTAATCCTTTTTATCTGGCAAGCGCAACATTTTGTATTATTTATCATGGTTAGCGGGAATGGTAAGCAGAGCAGTGGTGCTGCTGACAAGGGAGTCACATAGCTCCACATTATCAGTTAAATGTTGATGAGGAAGAACCCCTGCATGGCCAACTGATGGCTATGTGAAATTTTTCTTTCTTTCCAATGAAAGTGGGCTGCCATGCCCTAAAATACAGTTTGCACTGGCGCAACTTGTTGGAAAAGTACCTACCACATGAACATAATCGCCACAATACTTACACTGGTCCAAGCTGAACCAATATACTGTAACTATGAAAATGACCATGCCTAAACTTTATCTTTAAAAGGTTTGTTAAATTATTTATTGGTGAATACATTACATTTACTATGAATTCATTATTTTTGTCTTTTATGTTTGCCTGGAGTCTAGCATTAACATTCTAGTCTAGAGAAATGAATATGTTACTGTACTTTTAACTGTCAGGAGATCGGAGCTGTTTGTTTTTCAACGCAAAGCTCGCAATGTAGAACAATGCTAGACCCTAAAGGCTCCTTCCAGCTAGCCCTCCCAATACCCATAATGATAACCCATCCTTATTTTATCTTTCAATATTTTTATTGATTTTACAAAATAGGGTACAAAAGCATGTAATAGATAAATGTTCAAGTCACGGCCAAAATGGCCAAATATTGAAGTAGGAGTAAGAAGAACAATGTTGCACTTAGTGTAAAGTACAAAGAAACAACGTGTGCATGACAACTTCTAAGCATTGATCAAGGCGTTTAATGCGAGTCTGAGTACATAACTTTAAGGTAATGGGATGATCGGGAGACCTGGGCCTGCCACCCCTAATGGGACTGTGGTCAGGCTAACTCCAACCAGGCGTCTCAGCCTCCAGAGACAGAATTCACTCTTGATCAGTATTCATGGATCAAGAAAAAAAAGGCACAAATTATCTATATGGCAGTAAAAGGCAATGCATCCCCAACTTTAAGAAGCTATCGTTGGAGTTGGATTACCAGCTTCAGATCTTCAATCTTACACCAATATTAGCAAGTGCCGAGCGGGTGAGGGCCGAACTCCGGCCAAGAGGGGAGTCAGGAGTCAGGGTATAGGAGAAGGTTAGAGAGGAGGGTCAGACTAGAGGAGTGCATTCATAGGAGAGGTAGCGTGTACAAAGAGTATGAGGTCAAGTGTGTAGCAAAACCTTTGCAAAGCTTTCCTAAGGTTCCCAGATTGATTTGAACTTCTCAGTGTGGTCCAAGAGTATGCCTGCTATCTTTTCTTGTGCCATGATCCATGAGATTTTCCTTTTAGCTAGCAGAACAGAGACTGTTGGCTTTTTCCAAGATTTGGCTAAAGTGAGTTTGGCTCCCAAGAGAATGAAGAAGATAAGGCGTTGCATACTCTTGGAGGCAGACTCGACGGGGAAGTTGAAAAGGGCGATATGCAGAGATTTTTGTACTGGAATACTGGGGACCTTTCGGATAATAGCAAAAATTCTGTTCCAGAAACCCCTTATTTTAGGACATTGCCACCACACATGAATCATATCTCCCTTGAGATTGCAGCCCCTAAAGCATAGTGGGGAAGATGTATAGTAGAACTTAGCTAGTCTAGCTGGAACCAGGTACCATCTTGATAATACTTTTATATTTGCTTCTGCTAGAGTAGTATTGAGAACCCCCTTGTAGGACTTAAAGAAGTTCCTATTCCAAGTCTCAAGTTCCCATTGTTGGGACAGGTCGGCTTCCCAGGCCAGCACAAAGGATGGCTTAGATTGAGTCAAGAAAAGTACCCTGTAGATTACTGTGATCCCCCCCCCCCCCACCTCTGCTCCATGGTCTGACAACACCATTGTTCATAAGCTGTTATTTTGGGATCTTTGGATTGGGCATTCCATAGCTGGTGAAGGAAGTTGGAAATTTGGGTAAAACTAAATAGTTCAGAGGGTGGCATGTCCAATTTTCTTATACAATATGCTTTGGGGAGTAGGCCCAGAGGTCGAAGGAAATGGACTTTCCTAAATAGCCCTTTGTTGAGCCACCAGCTGAAGGCTTTGATTTCCATCCCAAGCGGGAATGCTGGGTTCCTGAAAAGATGCATTAAAGGCTCCAGTTTGGAGGTTAGCTGGGGGTGGTGTCTCAAGTCATACCAAAGGGAAAACGAGTGTGAGAGTGAAGGGGACAGTATTAGGGGTCTCAATTTCTTTTGACACCATAGGAGGTAGTCCAAGGTGTGGGAGGGGACCACCTGTCTCTCGATGTGTATCCAGTCAGGCAATTCCCAGTCGGAGTAGATCTGCGCCAATTGTGCTGCTTGGTAATACTGGAGCAGGTTGGGGAGGCCCAGATCCCCTACATCCCTCACGCAAAATAGGACCACCCTTGAGAGCAGGTAACTTCCTGAACCCCAAACAAATTTGATAATTTTGGCTTTAAAGTGTCGTAAGTAGGCCTTGACTAACGGGATAGACCTAAGGAAATATAGGATGTAGTGTCATTTTTATCGCATTGATTCTACCCAGCCAAGAAAGAGAAGATTGCGACCACCTGTAAGATATGCCTCTGTTTTTTTAAAGAGAGGAGGGTAGTTGTTCTGGTAAAGGTATTCAACCTTGGCAGTCCAATTGACCCCTAGGTAAATGATCGAGGTATCACTCCAGGAGAATTGGAGTCCTCCTTAATTCTGTTAGCTAAAGGTGTCGGGATATAAATGTTCAGAGCCTGCGATTTGTCATAGTTGACTAGGAAACCGGAAATTTTCCCAAAATTGTTCAAAAGCCGGCATATGTTTGGGAGAGAAATTAACGGTAAAGATACGAACAGGAGTAGCAGCAAATAAGGCACATTTGTGACAGCGAGTACCACACTGAATGCCATGAATGACCGGGTTATCTCTAATTGCAACTTGCCAGGGGTTTCTATCGCTATGGCGAAGATAAGTGGTGATCGAGGGCACCCTTGCCTGGTACCTCTTAGTATAGGAAAGGAAACTGAATAAAATCCCTGAATGTGGACCTGAGCTGTCGAAGTGGAATACAAAGCTTGTAGGATATTACTAAATGAGTCCCAAATCCCCAGCGCCTAAGTGTGGCGAAGATGTAGGGCTTGTGGATAGAATTGAATGCTTTCTGCAATTCCAGTGAGAGGAGAAATCCTTCCCGTGGGGAATCCACATCCCAATTTCGAGTTTAAAAGGGATATAATATCTATCGCACGGCAAATTTGATCTGGTCCCTGTCTCCCAGGAATTAATCCCACTTGGTTTTTGTTGATGTACAGGCTTATAAAGGATGATATGCAAGGATTTTAATCAGAATCTTCAGGTCATTGTTTGAGAGAGATCGGCCTATAAATGCTAACAGAGCTAGGATCCTTACCTGGTTTAGGTACAACTGAAATTTAGGCTGAGTTTATTGAGTTTATTAAGAAACGAGCCATGAAAGGGGCTAAAGTTTCCGAGAATGCTTTGTAGTAGGGGACAGAAAATCAGAGTTTTTGATAACCGAACGTACTTCTTCCAAAGAGATAGGGGCTTCAAACTTCTGGCTATGGCACTCTTCCAACTTTGGGATCTGGATGGAATCCAGGAACTGATCCACCTCAGACTGTGATGGATGTGATCCTGCACCATACAGTTTTTTGTAAAAATTATGGAATTCCCCCATAAATTGCTTAGAGTTCTGGAATAGTGTGCCCCCATTCATTTTAATTTTGGGGAGAGCAAAGGACTTGGTCAGTCTATGAGCCAGCAGGGTTCCTATTTTGTCACCTTGGCAATAGAACCCTGCTCTATTCCAACTGAGCAATTTTTCTGCCTGAGATGTAAGAGCTAAGTTAAGGGCTGAGCGGGCTGCATCTACACTTTCTATGGGTACGAAATTTGGATTCGCTTAATGTTTTTTCGAGAGTGTTGAAAGCTCCTTTTCCAGTTTGTCTATATCGGCTCTTCTAGATCTGTTGATCTGAGAAGCTATTTGGATCAGCTTCCCCCTGATCATGGCTTTGTGTGATGCCCACAGGAAAGAAGGTGTGGTGTCTGGTGTGTCATTGACATTGGTTCAGAATAGTCGACAATCGCACTCTCGATTTCCTTAGACCTGATCGGATCACTAAGAATGGACTCATTGAGTCTCTAGCGTCTGCTACTTCTCTTGGTCAAGCCGAATGAGGGCCAGATGTAGAAAGAGTTTTTCCCCTTCCGAGAACGAAGCAAACTTGTAGGCTTTGCCTTTGAAGAGAAGCTTGAGCTAAAATGGAAAGAGCCAACAATATTTGATTTCCTTCTCTGATAGGATCTTGAGCAGCGGTTTAAGGGCTTTGCGTTTCTGGATGGTAGAAGGGGACAGATCCGTGAATATCTGGATCTCATAGCCCAGGAAGGAGAGCTTGGGTGTAGAGTGGGATCAGTGCATCGCCGCCATTACTTGTAAAATAAATAAATTCCTTAAATATATCCCATAGTTTGTAGACGGTATAACTTTTGCACAAATCAATATATGCTTATTTTTTTTTTTTTAATTTATAGTGCAAAAAATAAAAACCGCAGAGGTGATCAAATACCACCAAAAGAAATTCCAATTTGTGGGGAAAAAAAGGACATAAATTATTTGGGTACAGCAACGCACGACCACGCAATTGTCAAAGTAACGCAATGCCGTATCGCAAAAAATTACCTGTTCAACTCCGGAAGGTTTACCCCACTTCATGAAGTGGTTAAAGCAGAGTTCTGCCGAAATGTTTTTTTTTTTTAAGTCAGCAGCTACAAATACTGCAGCTGCTGACTTTTAAAATATGGTCACTTACCTGTCCAGGGCGCCCGCAATGTCTTTACCCAAAGCCGATCTGCCCCTCGGCTCTCGGTTGGAGGCGCTGCCATCTTCGGTAAGGGAATCAGGAAGTGAAGCCTCACGGATTCACAGCCTGGCTCCCTACTGTGCATGCGCAAGTCGCGCTGCGCGTCCTCACTGGTCCCTGCTGTCTTCTAGGACCTGTGTCTCCCAGAAGACAGTGGGGGGGGGACGGAGGAGGGGCCGGACATGGCGTAGATCACCGTGAAGCCTGCGGTGATCTATGTCTGGAAGTGGGAGCAAATACCTGGATTATACAGGTATATGCTCCCCCCTCCCCCCTGAAAGGTGCCAAATGTGACACCAAAGGGGGGGAGGAATTCAATCAGCGGAAGTTCAATTTTTGAGTGGAATTCTGCTTTAATTAAAGGCTTCCCTTATATGGTGACGCCCCCTGTTACATCAACCAAGTACTTCAGATGGAAGAAGTACATGAAAATGATACAGATTATGATTTATAAAATACATACACACGAACACACATATAGAAACAAACATATTATGCCGCGTACACACCAGCGGACTTTTCGACCGGACTGGTCCAACAGACCTGCAGCTGACTTTTTCGGTCAAAAATCTGACGGACTTTAGATTTGGAACATGTTTCAAATCTTTACATCGGAACTCCACCAGACCCGGTTCCTATCAAAAAGTCCGCTTGTCTGTATGCTAGTCTGACGGACGAAAACTGACGCTAGGGCAGCTATTGGCTACTGGCTATCAACTTCCTTATTTTAGTCCGGTCGTATGTCATCACGTACAAATCCGTCGGACTTTGGTGTGATCGTGTGTAGGCAAGTCCGTTTGTTCGGAAAGTCCGTCGGAAGTCCGCCGAAAGTCCGTCGGCTAAACTGTCGGACCAGTCCGGTCGAAAAGTCCACTCGTGTGTACGCGGCATTAGGGTAACATGCACTTTAAGTTCATAAAATAAGATTACCAATGGCCATCATAATCAATTTAGACCCCTTTCACACTGAGGCACTTTACAGTCGTTTTTGCGCTAAAAATAGCACCTGTAAACTCTTTTGCAGCCCCAGTGTGAAAGCCTTAGTGCTTTCACACTGGGGCAGTGTGCTTGCAGGTCAGGAAAAGTCCTGCAAGCAGCATCTTTGGGGCTGTGTGGGAGCACTGTATACACCACTCCTACACCGCACCTTCTGGGGGGTTAAAAGCACCCTGCTAGCCGTGCCAAAGCACCGCTATAACAGCGGTAAAGCACCGCTAAAACTAACGTCACTTTACCGCTAATGCCCCCACTGCCCCAGTGTGAAAGGGGTCTCACTCTACTTGTTGTTGCAGGACGGACTTATCAATGACACAAATATAGAAAAGGTATTGAATTTCCCCCCCGCGTGTAATGTACATTTAAATATTGCTAGTCCTTAGTTTTATGCATTAGGCGCAAATCAGCCCAACTGATGGATGAGGAAATGTTCAATAAAAGGCTATTTGATTTTTTTACAGCTGCACAATGGATCAGCGATAATCACCCTGTGTTATTTGTAGAATGCATTACATTAATTAAAGGCAGACTTTGTTTGCAAAGTTAATATTTTGTAATAAAAGAAAAGAAGATGCATTATATGTCAAGCTTAATCCGTTTAGCCAGGTGCACTTTGGGAAATTAATTACAAAACACAAATAATGCGTGTGATGTAGAGCTGGAGCAGCTGTACGCATCAGCCTACAGCATCGATTCCCGATAGTTCTTTCCTCCGACGTTCCTGATATATAGAATCCAGCCCAAGCAAAGTACATGCTAAAGCAATCATTTTCATAATGGACAACCAGAGACCCGCGATCGATAAGGTTGGAGAGGGAAAGGGGGTCACGCTGAGTCAGATTTGCTTCCTTTTGAAAATTAAGTTTACAAAAGAAAAGGACAAGCAATGACTAGAACAATCCAATGGTTAGGGAGGGTTCTGTACTTTATCTCAATGTTTCTAGAATCTTCTGGCTCACTGCGACCTACAGCTTGATGGAAAAGAAGAGGTCACACCAAGATTAAAAGTTTCCTCACATGTTGTAAACTTTTTCTTGAACTAAGTTAAAATTGATATGTAGCACTAACCCCCATAAAGGTTGCAGGTGGCTGGGGTTCCCCACTCCTGGACAGCCAGGCAAGTAGCATTTTCAGCTTTCATCCAGATGCAAGGAAGCCTTTGAGCTTTGTTTTTATGTTTTATTAAGGGTAATAACTTGGCTAGGCAATAGGAATCATGGGATGCCCAACATTATTAGCAAAAAATCAGGGACTACTTCCTCCCTATGCAGGGCTGTCTTTAATAAAAAAAACATTTTCTTGCCCCCCCCCCCCCATGTAATTTCACTCTCTACCTGCTCTGAGTCTACAATAAATAGTAACTAGACACAAAATCAGTTTACTGAATCAGATTAGGCAGCGATTGTGATTGGTTGCCAAAGGGTATAGTGTATCATTAACACTCACTGACTGGCTGCTAGAGGTTACAGCACACATTATGGCTCACTTATTATTTGCTAGAGGTTACAGCACATGACTTCTGCTTGTTGATTGGTTGCTAGAGATTACTGTACATCAATACGTCAATACTGCTCACAGCTAGAGGTTACTGGACATCCTTGCCACTCACCAATTGGTTGCTAGAGGTTACTGCACATTGATACTGCTTACTAGTTGGTTGCTAGAGGTTACTACATATTCTTACCGCTCAATGATTGGTTGCAAGAGGTTAGTGCACATCATTACTGCTCACTGATTGGTTGCTAAAGGTTACAGCACATCATCTCCTCAGTGCCTGCACACCATGAACTGGCGAGGTGAACACCAGTTCATGGTATGCAGGCAGTCAATAGACAAAAAACTCCAATGTAATAGGGATTCACATTGACCACTAATGTAATGGGGATTTACACTGACCACTAATGTAATGGGGATTTTCACTGACCACTAATGTAATGGGGGTTTACACTGACCACTAATGTAATGGGGGTTTACACTGACCACTAATGTAATGGAGATTTACACTGACCACTAATGTAATGGGGATTTTCACTGACCACTAATGTAATGGGCATTTTCACTGACCACTAATGTAATGGGGATTTACACTGACCACTAATGTGATAGGAGCATTCACAGGAACCACTAATGTAAGGAGGGATTTACACTGACCACCAATGTAAGTGGGACCTTCACACTGGCCACTGGTGTCAATGAAAGGATTGTACACCAAGCCCCAATGTAATTAGAAGATTTACACTGACCACCAATGTACAGTAACAGACATTTAGCCTGCTTTCACATTTGTGTGTGTCGAGAACGGATGCAAAATCGCTTTCTTGATACCACAGAAAAACGTGCTGCCCTTTAGCAGGTACACAGCAGTGCCATTAATTGTTAATGAGACCCTCACGCATCTTCTGAGATGTGCGTATTCACATGCACCACAACGTGCACCATGTTATTTTTCAAGAAGGGTTCCACCTCCAATTTGCTTACCTTTGCAGAACAGGCTAATGTTAAGCTTAATGACCACAGTTGTAGGCAAGACTTTCAAGCATGCCCCTTTACCTCCACGGTGGGCAGCATTCAGCAGAGGTGATGGTGGATATGACCTCAGGGGGGCATGATATACATATGAATGCCACTACTGTTTACATATCAATGCAGCTGATCCGGGGCTATTTACATATGAATGCTGCCATTATTTACATGTAAACACAGGGTCTGCAGGTGAGTCATCTGTACATGGCAATAGGGCAGAGATGAGCAGCATTAGTAGTAACAGAACTTCACACTGAGGTATCAGGACACAGCACGGGACTAAAACTTCAAGGGACAAGGGAATTTGAATGACGGGACTAAAACTTCAAGGGACAAGGGAATTTGAACTGGGATAGTTGGCAAGTATGAGGCAGCAGCTTTGGGCGCCACAACAATGATGGAGCCCAGGGAAGATGCCCCCTTTGCTCTGCCTTAAAGACGGCCCTGTCCCTATGTACAACTCTGATTCCTTTTCTTCTGTCTGCACAACTCTGATTCCACTTCCGACTGCTTCTCAGTCTCGAAGTGAAAAGATGCAGCAGCCCCTTAAGGACTTGGAACTCCCAGCCCACTTAGGAAGTAGCACAACGTGTTGTAAACTGCATCCTGGAGAACCTCCAACTCCCTTGAATACACTGGTCACAGCTCTCCCAACTGCAGGAAATGCTAGCCCACCCAACTGACTCTTCACTAGTCTACCCGACTGACTCTTCACCAGTCTACCCGACTGACTCTTCACCAGTCTACCTGACTGTCTCTTTACCAGTCTACCTGACCTCTCCAGAGATCTCCCAGGGCAAGGTTAAGATTTAAGCACACCACTATCTTCCA